>NC_045958.1:102752135-102814635 GCF_010909765.2 Amblyraja radiata | reverse complement strand
CTTCCTCCATCTTGAAGAGACTGTGTAGCACACCACTTCCTGGTTTTATAGTCTCTCCCCCCTGCCGCCAGCGGGGGCAGCAAAGAGAATGGGGAATTTTGTAAAAACATTAATATCTCTGTCATTTGTAATCGACGGGTGAAATCCTCGGCACACATGCGGTGGAGGGGGGCTCTGAGCAAGGTGGCCAAAAATGACGGCCGTAGGTGGCGTCGTTCTCTCGGAAATCGCAGCACAGTTGGCCAAAACCGGTCAAGAACAGACTTTTAGTAATATAGATGTAGAGATACATCTTCCAGTCGCTTTAATAGGAAATTTAATGAGACTGCAGCAGAGGTCCCAGTTTTAAGGGCTCATGAACCTGCTTAATTAAAGGGTTAGGAGAGATCCTCTGGGTTCCTCCTTTTACTGAACCCCCACTGACTGCCAAGGTGGGGAGAGTGGGGGTAATGGCCATAGTGGGACTGGGGCAGACCTGTAAGAGACCTACTTACTTCTGATGTAAATGTCACATCCTGACCAAGAATCGAATGCTCTGATGTTTACTCAATGAGTATTCATTTTAAGCTACAATGAGCCTATATTTATGTTAGAGACCCCCCCCCCCCCCGATGGTGCCTTTGCAAAATGATCATCAGCATGCCATTATCATGTAATTCACTCATTGTTTAAATAATTTGACCAAATAAACAGTGAAACGATCGACACTAAAATAGAACTTTATATAATCATTTATTTCCCCAATTTATTTGTTTACATTACATCTGATCTTCATCTGAATATTCTTCATCAGATTCCAAGTCCTTTGATAAGTTTTGATAAGTCCATTGATAAGTTAGTTCAAGTTCAAGTGGAGGATCAGGCAGAGGCTACAAAAAAACATTTCATACTCATTAAGTCTGCATGGACAATTCATAAAATTTCAACCTCTTCTTCATGTTAATTAGAATAACATTGTTACTACCATAGATAAATTAGTTCAAGTTCACATACACCAATCCATTTCTACATAAACATCAGCCATTTCTCACTCCAATGGCAGCCCATAGAGTGCAATGAAATTTCGTCCGTTTTTCTCCCGTGGTCGGGGTCTGGAAACGGCCCATGTACAGCCCCCCCCCCCCCCCCTGGAGATGATCCAAACACACTCCGCGGCTCCGCGTTCGCGAATCGGCTGCTTCTTAGTTGAGACCGCGGCTTCACTCTGTTAAGTACATCCGCCTCGTGATCGGAGCACTTGTACTCGGTAAGTGTTCGCAGGCAGCTCCGAAATTAGAAGTTAAATACTTATTCGACTACAACAAGCTGGCATTAGTGACAATGTTTAATTTATCTTGGATACACATAGTTTAGGCCCTCAACTTCATGAATGAATGACTGAATGAATGAATGAATGAATGAATGAATGAATGAATGAATGAATGAATGAATGAATGAATGAATGAATGAATGAATGAATGAATGAGTGAATGAATGAGTGAGTGAATGAGTGAATGAATGTGAGTGAATGAGTGAGTGAATGAATGAGTGAATTAATGAGTGCATGGGTGAGTGAATGAGTGAGTGAGTGAGTGAGTGAATGAATGAATGAGTGAATGTACTGCCTCCAAATCAATTTTTTTCACATTATAAAGGGTGCAATTAAATTAATTAAAGTCCATACAGATCAATTTTCACACATTCAGACTTTAGATCTTACCTTTCAGTTCGGTGATTCACAAAGTTTGACTGGTTTCACAACTTTGTGTTGCAGCATCTCAGCAGCGACTTTGCTTTCAAGACTTTCTTCCACTTTTATCCACTTAGCTGCACATTCTTCACACTTCTTAATGCTTTTCTCACTACATTCAATTACCCTGCTGCAAGTTTCCACGACATGTATTCCACAGAACTAGAAAGAATCTTCATCGGAATCTCCAGTAAAACAGGCATCAGTGAAGTGCTCTCAGGCATGTTGTGTGCTCCCTGCCCAGCTAGCCTGAAATAAAGCGCGTGATTGTCCAACTGGCGTCCGACTCAATGTCAAACGTGCTTTGATTGGACTAAAAATACCCGAGAATTTTCCGGTTTTTCTCTAATTTATTAAAAATGTGTCTTGTTCTTGACGAGTTTCAGTGTGATTTATATAATATTTTGGCACAATATGTGAACATTTCAGGTAGTTATGTGACTAGGGTCACGAAACAGTAGAATAAAGCTCCTCGGCTCCCAGCCTAAACGCATGCTATTTTTTTGTTTTTTAAAATATATTAATGTTTTATAGCGACCTTTTTAATATATTTTAGTAATGCCTCGTTATATACTCAGAATAATTAGGGACCGATATGTAGGAGCCATGTTGCTTAAAACGGTATCTGCAATTCCTTCATACACACTCCACATCAATGATTTCATCGTATCGTGCGTTGTTGACTGATATTTTTGTCCGACTTTCTACAGCTGCAACCTCGTGGAACATATTTAAATTTCGAAATATTATTAGGAAACCTACTTTACAGTTCGTTTGTTCCGTACGTGCTGAATTTGTGCATGTGCAATGAACGACTACCCTCGTGATTTTTGTCGTATAACATCACACGGGAGCAAAATCCGTAATGAATGTCCACAGGGAGGTCATCTCAATAACTCGTTAATCTTTTCCTTGGCTTATAAATGTTCAGTGGTTTAACACCCAATATAACATCTGTAAGCTTTTTACTGCGTTTCCGAGATCGCTGTGAAGGAGAAATGGGTCGCCCGCAACACTTGTCGGTTGAATATTATTATTACCCAATCCTGGCAACAATTGGAGTGCCCGGTATGTCACTTGACGGTTGAAAGTGCGATGGTCTTGACGCCTTTCATTGGGAAACGGTAATAATGAAAATAAAGTGAAAATGGTGTGACGAAATGTACTAAATGTTAGGTTGCACCTTGGAACGGGGTTTGGGTAATAACCTGGATATTGTATGCTTTATATATATTTCATCGTTTGCCGTTTACTGGGACTGGTATAGAATTGTTCTTGCATTATTGGTAAGTGTCAAATCAAGAGTCAAGAGTGTTTAATTGTCAAATGTCCCGGACGGGACAATGAAATTCTTACCTGCTGCAGTACAACAAAATATGTGAATGTGTAATCATTGTATATAATGGGGGAAAAAGAAAACGTTCAATGACTAACAAATATAATGCAAATAGCAAATAAAAAA
Organism: Amblyraja radiata; assembly: GCF_010909765.2. Taxonomy (NCBI): domain Eukaryota; kingdom Metazoa; phylum Chordata; class Chondrichthyes; order Rajiformes; family Rajidae; genus Amblyraja; species Amblyraja radiata. The sequence continues at coordinate 102,811,444 of NC_045958.1, read as the reverse complement.
ATAGTATGTTGCAGTTCAGTGCTCATAGCTTATTCGTTGCGTTTAATAGCCTGATGGCTGTGGGGAAGCAGTTGTTCCTGAACCTGGACGTTACAGTCTTCAGGCGCCTTTACCTTCTTCCTGATGGCAGTGGTGAGATAAGTGTGTGGCCAGGATGGTGTGGGTCCTTGATGATTTTGTCTGTAGTGAAGTAACAGCTTTAAATTGCGTTTATTTTAACTGTGAGATTACCGCATCGCGTGCAGGTAATCTCTATTATACACCGCCCCTGCAAACGTTGCAACCCCGGTAAGCAAATGCCGATCCGAAAGATGCACCCGATTAACACTGATTTTCGTCTTGTTGTTCAAACTACATTTCCGTTTAATCGGTATCTCAGTTGATTAATTCACAGTTAGGTGGAATGTTTATTCGTGAGCGCAGTGTCAGGGATTTCCTTCAAACCAAAGGAATCTCCGTCCATCACATCCTTTTCACAATTTTAGGAAAGGAAACAAAATAACAATATATACCCACCCATCCCTCAACTGGAATTTCTTCTGTCCACATAATCACCATTGTTTCTTTCTTACACCACTAGTGAATCTACTGGCGATTGTGGTCCTGTCCCGAGGAAAGTGCGGTCTCTCCAAATGCATCACTCGTTATCTGGTTGCTATGGCAACGGCGGACCTCATGGTGATTGTCTGCGAAGTGATTTTAAATCGGATTGCCGTTCTTTATTGGTGGAACACAATCCTGTACTACACTCCTGTGTGCAGGTGTATTCTCTTCCTGTCCGCCGCGGCCGTAGACTGTTCCGTGTGGTTCACGGTCGCTTTCACATTTGATAGGTTTGTGGCCATCTCCAAACAGAATCTGAGATCCAGATACTGCACCGACAGAACCGCGGTGGTGGTTATGGTGGCCCTATGTACCTTCTTCTGTTTACAGAACGTTCCCTGGTCTTTCGCTTATAATTCGTTGTTGTGCACGCATAATGGTTTACCGTGGGGCTGCCGAATCGGATCGGATTTCTATTTCTTGCCCGCATGGATCGCATTTTCTTGGACTGAGCCGCTATTGAAGGGGGCGCTGCTCTGGCAGCAGCCATGTCATGCAGCGCGTCAGTTTTTCAACTTTTTTTTATTTTTTTAGTATGTTTTAAAGTCTGTATTTAATGTTTCTTTGTGTGTTTTATGTGGGGGGGGGGTGGTGTGGGGGGGGGGGTGAGGGGGAAACCGCTTCGGTCGCCTCCTCCACGGAGAGGCGAGTTTTTCCAGGTCGCCTCCCCCGTGGCCTAACATCAAGGATCGACGCGGCCTTTCCCGGAGACGAGCCCGGGGCTTCAGCGGCGGGCGCAGCGTGGACTCTCGGCGTGGAGCGGGTGAGCCCTCGCTGGAGGGGAGCGCTCCGTTTCGCTGGCCCGGGGCAGCCGGCAGCCTGAAGTCGCGGCCTGAAGCCGCGGTCTGCAGAGCTCCAGCTGGTGCGGCGTCTACAGCCCGGGATCTCACGTTGGGGACCCGGGGGAAGAAGGAGCTTCCACCGCCGGCCTGCGGCCAACTTCTACCGCGGGGCCGGCATGGACTTACCATCACCCCTGGAGGGGAGCTTCGACCGCCGGCCCTGCGGTCTACGGTGCTTCTGGCTGCGGCGGGGACTTTAAATCTTGACCGCCGGCCTGCGGCCTACCACAACTTAAAACGGCGGTCTCCGGTGAGGAAGAGCCGATCCTGGACTGACTCTGGACTCTGGTCCTGACCACGGTGGGGAAATGGAGGAGGACTGGCCAAATTTTGTGACTTCCACCACAGTGATGAATGCTGTGGCGGATGTTTGTGTTACAGTTTTATTGTGGTTGTGTGTTCTTTATTATTGTATCGCTGCAGACAACCCAAATTTCCACAAGCCTGGCTGTGTGGCAATAAATTATATCTAATCTAATCTAATCTTGAGCCCAGTGGTTCCATTCTGTTTGATTTTGTTCTTTAATGCGCACACGGCGAGACGTATTTTAATGGCCAATCGCGTCCGCAGGAGGCTCCGCGATCTCAGTCGTGGAGACCCGGAGACGGAAAGCCTACCCAAGTACCAAGTCTACCCGGGTGTGACTTTATGGATCTCTGGTGAAGAGGGAGCAGTGAACGAAAATCTCACCTATCTTTCCAAAACATTTCAAAAATGTCACTCCTATTCTGCTAAACATTAATATCCCACGTACGGTTTCGGCGGCCCCACCGCTCCCCAGACTCATCCCCTGCCCTGTAAATTGAACACCGCCGGTTTCCCTATTGCTTTACGGGTAGGGCGGTCGGCGGGGACCCGATGTTCACTTCTACTGGAGCGGATGTCCAGTATTTCCAGTTGAAAATTTCCGCGACATTACTAATTTCCTTTCAATCCAGCGGCCGCCCCATTCGGCACTAATTGCAAAACCTCTAAGTTTCCTGATGCGTTCCACGTCCTTCGCACCTTAATTCTTCGAAGCACTCGTGATTATTCATGAAGGTGCCCAAGTCACAACTTTACTTGATGACATTAAAGTAGAGTGCGTCTCCAACATTCCAACAGCAACATTCAACTGAACGGGAGTTTCATTGTATTATTGGTGCTCCCTTTTAACAGACCGGTTATTCCCATTTAGAGGCGCTTTCGGATTACATTACACTAATTAACTAAGCAGCAGATGAAAGTAACGAGAATTGCTGATGTTCATACAAGCCATCGTAGCTACATAATCTATATTTTTAGAGGAAGGAGATATTGACAGACTACGGATTTTACTGCGGCAATGTGCATAGATACGGTTGATATGCAGAAGTTCTGACGGTCTGTGCACCTAAATGCCCCATCTACCATGTAGAGATTGACTCTATCGCTGTCTCTTTTCTGCTGAATGGATACTGCCTGGTTCTATAACCCATTCTTCAAATATATTTGCAATATTACACGTCAATTCTGATATTCAAATTCAGGAACCACATGTGGACTAGATTGACGAATCCTGATAGAGTCTCACGATATTCACATAACACCTGGACAAAAATGACGCGTGGTTCTGTGAGGTATTGTCAACCTTTTGCCAGTGACACCGGGCGAGTTATCTTCCAACAGTCACGATTGTTTTATTATCCTCTGTTCTAAAGCGGAACAAAGAAAAGCGCACTCGCAGTACCACAACAGACAAGTAAACATCATACTGTGCAAAAAAAAATATAACCAGAATATAAAACAATGCCGCCCCTCCACACGTCATCCACCTCCCCAAACCAACCTGTTCTACTGAGTCCACATCTCCACAGTAGATTTTTCAAATGCATATTTATCTGTAGCTGACTCAATTGACTTACGTAAAATCTAATGAGACTTCGATCAGTAATAGGCAATAGACAATAGACAATATACAATAGGTACAGGAGTAGGCCATTCGGCCTGTCGAGCCAGCACCGCCATTCAATGTGATCATGGCTGATCATCCCCAATCAGTACCCCGTTCTTGCCTTCTCCCCATAACCACTAACCCCGCTCTCTTTAAGAGGCCGATCTCGCTGTCGCTTGAAAGTATCAAGAGAACCGGCCTCCACCATCCTCTGTGGCAGAGAATTCCACAGACTCACTATTCTCTGCGTGAAAAATTGTTTCCTCATCTCCGTTCAAAATGGCCTAGCCCTTATTCTTAAACGGTGCCCCCCTTATTCTGGACTACCCCAACATCGGGAACAAGTTCCCTGCCTCTAGCGTTTCAAAGCCTTACTAATCGTGTGTTTCAATAACATCCCTTCCCACCTTTCTAAATTCCAGAGTATACAAGCCCAGCTGCTCCATTCTCCGAGCAAATCACAGCCCCGCCATCCCGGGAATTAACCTTGTAAACTTACGCTGCATTCCCTCAATTGCAAGAATGTCCTTCCTCAAATTAGGAGACCTGTAATGTCAGGACTCCTGTCATGGAGTTATATTGTAAATGCTTCATTATCAAGAGTTTTTCCAATGTGCTCCACGAGATGGCGATTTATATTAAACCGTGACATCGGGAAGGAAGCGGTCGCTCTCGCAGAATATGTTCCAGATTCGTTGTTCGTTCGTTTTGACATGCTCCGCAAGGTCCCGTTAAACAGCTCGCAGAACTCATATTACATAGGAATTAAATGCCCATGACAGACATATGTTGATGATCAGCCATGATCATATTGAATGGCGGTGCAGGCTCGAAGGGCTGAATGGCCTACTCCTGCACCTATTTTCTATGTTTCTATGTTGCTATATATGACATTTTCTCTTGTTATCAACTAAACAAATATGTGATATTTAAGATAATGTTTATATTGTGAACAATCTCTTTATTCCAGGAAGTTGCAGGCAGTTCCTTGTGACATAGGAAAACTAATTTACACATCTTCATTGAAATTATGGAATTTTCCCGGAATTGTTGACACGTGTTCATTTCAATATCGATTCAAATTGACTTGTTCGATGTTCCCTTTGACATTAAAGAGTGAAATCTGCTCGAAACCAAATATCCAAACATGTTCTCCGAGTGTTCCTTTCAATATTGTCTTACAATGGATGGACCTTTATCAGTGTTCAGGATTGTATTGGTTGGATACATTTTAAGCGCTGATTGATGAGTAACTATCGGTGTAAATCAGAGTGAACCCGACCCGTCATTTTCATTTGCTGATTTGAATCCATAATGACAGCTGAGAGGGCAGAAGAGCTGCCACCTGAAACATGGACGAGTGATTCGGGGCTGCCTCCTTCACCCACGCAGAACTGCAGGACTTCATTAACTTCATAACTAATTTCCACCCGCACTGAAATTCACTTGGGCCAAATCCGATATCTCCCGATCGTTTCTTAATCTCACCATCTCTATCACAGGAGATAGACTATCGACGGGCTTCTACTATAAACCTACTGACTCCCACAGCTATCTTGACTACATTTCTTCCCACTCTGCCTCCTGTAAAGAATCTACCCCCTACTACCATACCTCCGTCTGCGCCGCATCTGCGCCCATGTTTAAGTGTTCCATACCATGACATCTGAGATGTACTCATTCTTTATTCACCTCTTACATTATAGATCAGTCCCTCACTGAGGTCCTCGATATCCCGCAGCTCTGCTCTTGCTCCCCTCCCCCAGTCGCAACAGGGACAGTATCGCCCAGTCCGCACATTTCACCCCATCAGCCATCGTATAAGCATAAGATCCTCCGATATTTCCGCCACCTCTAACGAGAGCTAACCACGAGCGATATCTTCCCATCTTCAACCCTATCCGTTTTCCGCAGAGACCGGTTCCTCCGAACCTCACTGGTTAACATGTCCTTCCCGTTAATAACCCTCACCCCCCCCCCCCACCCCCCACCCTCTTCCTACCTACTTTCCCCTGCAACCTCGGGAGCTACAACGCCTGTCCCTATACCTCCTCCGTCCAAGGACCCGGACTGTCTTTTCGGGTGAGCCAGAGATTCACATGTATCTCCTCCAACCTCATCTACTGTGTCCGCTGTTCCAGGTGTAGGCTCCTATATATCGGAGACTCCAAGCGAAGGCTTTGCGATCGTTTCGCTGAACACTTTATCACAGTCCGCCTGGAACTGCCCGATCTCCCGCTTGCCAAATACTTTAATTCCCCTTCCCATTCCCACACTAACATTTGGCTCCTAGGCCTCCTCCATTGTCAGAGCGAGGCCATACACGAATTGGAGGACCAGCATCTCATATTTCGCTTAGACAGCTTACAACGCAGTAGTATGAAAATTGATTGCTCCCACTTCAAGTAACCTCTGCATTCTCTCCCCCTCTCTCCATCTCTCCCCCACCTAATTCGCAGTTTATTCCAAATCATCTTCTTCAGTCTCATAGTCTACAAGTCGTACAAACTTAAGAAACTTTTTTGCATATCTTAGAAACACAATAAACATATAAAAATAGGTGCAGAAGTAGGCGATTCGGCTCCGCCAACCAATTTGATGACTGCAGATCATCTAAAATCAGTACCCCGTTCCTGATGTTTACCCATATCCTAGTTACTATTGCTCTAAGAGCAAAATCTCTTTTGAAAACTTCGAGTGAATTGACCTCCACTCCCTACTGTTGCAGAGAATTCCACATGATCACAACTAACTGGGTGAAAATATTTGTCCTCATCCCGGTCCTAAATGGGCTCTTCTTATTCTAAAATTGGGACCTTTAGTTTTGGACTGCATCGAAATCGGGAACATTTTACATGCATGCAGCTTGTCCAATCATTTCACAAGGTTATATGTTTCTATAAGATCGCCTTCCATCCTTCTAAACTCCAGGAAATACAAGCCCAGTTCACCCATTCTTTTGTCATATGTCAGTCCCGGCATACCCGGAATTAACCTACGCCACAGCCACTCAATAACATTAATGTCGTTCCTCAAATTAGAAGACTACAATTGCACACAATACTCCAGGTGCGGTCTCACCAGGTACAAATGCAGTAGGTCCTCCTTGCTCCTATACTCATCCTCTCGCAATGAAGGCCAACATGCCATTAGATGTCATCACTGCCTGCTGTACATGCACGCTCCCGTTCAATGGCGGATGGACAAGCACACCCAGTTTTCGTTGCACCTCCCCTTTTCCAAATCTGACACTGTAACGATAGTAACCTCGTCCAAATCCTTAATATAAATTGTAAATAACTGGGTCCCAGCACCAGTACCCCACTAGTCACTGCATTCTTTCATTCGTCTATTCAATATGTCCCAACATCACCGTCTGGATATCTCGGTTACATTTCTCCTGGCTCTCCTGTCAGAAGCACACTGCCAACCTGATCAAGTTCAGTGCCATTGATTCCTCGCTGATCTTCTGCACATAGACGTTCGAGAAAGAGTGTAGAAACAGGCCCTTTGGCCCACCGAGGTCGTACCCACGTGGGGTACTGGTGCTGGGACCCAGTTATTTACAATATATATTAAGGATTTGGACGAGGTTACTATCGTTATGGTGTCAGATTTGGAAAAGCGGAGGTGCAACGAAACCTGGGTACACTGGGTCGTACCCAGCGATCACTTCGTACACTGACACTTTCCTACACACGAGGAACAATGTCAAATTTACAGAAATCAATTAATCAACCAACCTGTACATCTTCGAATGCATTGGAATGGAATGGAATGATTTATTGTCACATGTGACAAGGCACCTCCCCTTTTCCAAATCTGACACCATAACGATAGTAATCCGCCTTCCTGTTCTTGCCACTAAAGTGTATACTCTCAAATATATCCAAATTATACTGCATCTGTCATGCATCTGCCTACTCACCCAACCAATCCAAATCACCCTACAGCCTCATATCATCCTCATCGCATCTCAAACTACCATCCGGCTGAGTGTCATCCGCAAACTTGGAGATGTCACATTTAATTCCCTCGTCCAAATCTTAATTTTTTATTGTAAATGATAGGGATCCAAGCGCCGTGCCTTGCGGCACCCCACTGGTCACTGCATTCTTTCGTTCATCTATTCTATATCTCCCTACATCACCGTCTGTATATCTCGTTTCCATTTCCCTGACTCTCCGGTCTGAAGAAGGGACTGGACATGAAACGTCACCCACTCCTTTTCTCCAGGGATGCTGTCTCACCCACTGAGTTACTGGAAGTTTTTTGTGTCGATCTTCTATCCTCGCTATGACATTACGTTAAAAAGAAAACGCATGGCGACTAGCACAATGCACACCACTCCTCGAGACTTCTCATCCGACCTATTACTAAAGGGAGTAAAACATCTTTACCCAGTAGTCAAGGCCTCGCGTTAGAAAGACCAATGCAACATGTGGCTCACCACGGTTGCGAGCTATTTTCTTTTTTTTAACAACTCTTTTATTGGCATTCCACAGCAAACACAATTCCATAAATGGTACTAACATGGTACTAACACCATCATTAGTATGCAGATGATACAATGGTGATTGGCCTCATCAGCAACAACGATGAGTCGGCCTATAGGGAGGAGGTCCAGCTCCTAGCAGCATGGTGCGCTGACAACAACCTGGCCCTTAACTCCAAGAAGACCAAGGAGCTCATTGTAGACTTCTGGAAGTCTAGGGGCGGCACGCACACCCCCATCCACATCAACGGGACGGAGGTGGAACGTGTTTCCAGCTTCAGGTTCCTGGGGGTCAACATCTCCGATGACCTCTCTTGGACCCACAATACCTCAACTCTGGTCAAGAAGGCTCAACACGTCTCTTCTTCCTGAGGAGACTGAAGAAGGTCCATCTGTCTCCTCAGATCCTGGTGAACTTCTACCGCAGCACCATCGAGAGCATCCTTACCACCTGTATCACAGTATGGTATGGCAACTGCTCTGTCTCCGACCGGAAAGCACAGCAGTGGGTGGTAAAAATTGCCCAACGCATCACCGGTTCCTCGCTCCCCTCCATTGAGTCTTTCCAAAGCAAGCGTTGTCTGCGGAGGGTGCTCAGCTTCGCCAAGGACTGCTCTCAACCCAACCATGGACTGTTTACCCTCCTACCATCCGGGAGGCGCTACAGGTCTCTCCGTTGCCGGACCAGCAGGTCCAGGAACAGCTTCTTCCCTGCGGCTGTCCTACTACTCAACAATATACCTCGGTGACTGCCAATCACCACCCCCCCCCCCCGGACACTCCTCCCACAGGAAAAAAAGAAGTCTATGACTGTATGCATGTAAATAGTTTTATTTATTGAAATCATATTCTATGTCGCTCTTCTGACAATGACAATTAAAGTTGAATCTGAATTTGAATCTGAATCTAAAACGGGAGGTACACAAAAATGCTGGAGAAACTCAGCGGGTGCAGCAGCATCCATGGAGCGAAGGAAATAGGTAACGTTTCGGGCCGAAACCCTTCTTCAGACCCGAAACGTTACATATTTCCTTCGCTCCATAGATGCTGCTGCACCCGCTGAGTTTCTCCAGCATTTTTGTGTACCTTCGATTTTCCAGCATCTGCAGTTCCTTCTTGAAAACTCCATAAAACGGGTTTCAGGTATAATGCTATATGTATACATCATCCATTTATGTTTGTCTTGAATTGCCTCTTTTTGAGAATTGTACAAAACAAATATAGAAACAGGAACACAGTAAAAACTACAAACACTTAGGGAGTGATTCTTTCTTTACCATATAATTTAAAAAATGTAAAAAATAAAGTCTGGCATATGAGGCGTTAACACAGTTTTCACATTTATCTATTAGTCGGAGTCTCATTTCTTCAAGGCGTGCTATGTCCATCATATTCCTAATCCACATTTTAACAGTTGGTATGGCTGTATTTTTCCAACATTTAAGTATCAATTTCTTTCCAATTATTAACCCATAATTTAAAAAAACATTTTGGTCTTTATTTAAATTGGTATCTTCTCCTATTATTCCAAATATGATCCATTCCATTTTGGGTTCTATTCTTGACTTGAAGAGCTTTGTAAATATATCAAATATATCACTCCAAAATGTATTCAACTTTGTACATCCTACAAATGAATGTGTTATATTAAACAAACATTTATCGCTTCTGGGAGAGACGTTTGGATAAAATTTATTCAACCTCGTTTTTGAATAATATAGTCTATGTAATAATTTGAATTGAATTAAATTATGTCTTGTATTAATAGAACAGTTATGTGTATTCATCAAATACTTTTCCCATCTATCCTTCGAGATCTTTATCATTAGCTCATGTTCCCAATCTTCCCTTAGTGCTTCTGTTGAGGGTGATTCTCTATATAATATATTATTATAAAAGTATGATATTAATTTTTGTGAATCAGCCTTAATATTCATTGCTTCTTCTAAAGGGTCTAAAAATATAGTTTGAAATCTATGTGTATATTTCTTCATAAAGTCACATACCTGTATATATTTAAAATATTGATTGTCCTTCAATTTAAATTTTAATTTTAATTGTTGAAATGATAACAGTTTACCCAATTCATACATATCCCCTACTTTCCTAATCCCCAGTCTATCCCATTGTTGATATGTGTTGTCGATGAGAGAAGGTTTGAATGCGGGGTTGTTCAATAGTGGGGTTAGTACTGATAAATTATTTAATTTCAAGGATACTTTTATTTGTTTCCAAATTCTTATTATATTGTGAATAACTGGGTTCTTCTTATATATTATACTATTCAATTTTATCGGTGAGAGGATCGTTCCTATATCGTGCGGATAGCACTCCTCTTTCTCCATTCTTATCCACTCCAACTGCTGAGTGGAACTATCCAGCCAGTACATTATGTTCTTAATATGCACTGCCCAGTAGTAATACATAAAGTTAGGTAATGATAAACCCCCAACTTCTTTAGATTTGCACAAATGCTTTCGTTGAATTCTATGTGTTCTGTAATCCCATATAAAATTAGTGATAGTGGAATCTAGTTTTTTGAAAAAATATTTTGGAATATATATTGGGATCGCTTGAAACAAATATATTAATTGTGGTAAGAAAGTCATTTTTATAGCGTTAATTCTACCTATCAATGAGAGCGGAAGTGTTTTCCAAAATTAGATAAAATTAGATAAATATGACCAATTCTTAAGGAGTTGGTCTCCTTTCATCGACTTTTTGGAATCATGTGATGCAGCGGTACCATAAGGATTGCTGATTTCAGTTCATGACGTGGATAGATCTACATCTCCGAATATAGATTTGAAAAATTCTCTTTTAAGGGGCCTTCTCTTCTATTTCTACTTTCCACCTTTTCTTTTTTATTTTATTTTTTTATTTTTATTTTTTATATACACACTTCACATTTTTCTACTTTCTACCATCTATTTTTCCACTCTTTCCCCTTTCTATTGTTTTCTTTTTCTTGTCTTGCTTACCTCCTTCTCATAACATAAAACTAGAGGTGGTACATAGAATGGATTACGGTATGACATAGTGGGCACCTAAAATTAGATGCCACTGTATTGTTTTGTATTGTATTAACTTCTAATAAAATAAACAAATAAAAAAACCAAAAAAAACACAGTTTTCACAGCGTGAAACAAATACATCTAGTTTTAAGTTAACATATGCTGTTATTTTCTCCATTTTATAAATGTCCATTGTGATGTCAATCCATGCATTCAGAGTTGGGCTCTCCTGTGATAACGGTTTCTTTGTGTGCTTTTTTATTACCAGCTACCATCAATATATTCAGTAAGTATTTGTCTTTTTTTCGCCAGTCTTCATGTATGAGTCCAAAAAACATGGTATTATTCTCCAGGGGCACTTAACATCTAACAATGTATTGTAAGGCATCATGTAACTCTCTCCAAAAATCTTTAATAACAGGGCAATCCCAGAGAACATGGTAACGATCTGCCTTTAAATTTCCACATTTTCTCCAGTTCCATAATGGGATTTCTGAGAAGGCGTAATAAAATACAGTATCTGGCTTTTCCAACTAAACTCCTTCCAGTTTTGTAAGCTGATACACTTCCATTGACACCTCCGTATTGCTGTCCATTCTTCCTCGGATATGATTATCCCTCCTTCCTTCTCCCATTTCATTTTAATATATAAGGTTGAGTGTGATTAAGATTCAGTCACCTTTTATACATACATGAAATAATTTTACTATCAATATTTGAGATACGCTTTCCTAAATAATCCCATCAAACCTATACGCGACGCCGTTATATTTTTAACATTTTTATTATTAGCATAGTTCCGCATCTGTAAGTATCGATAGAAGTCTTGTTTTTCTAGCAGACATTTTTCTTTAAGCATTTCAAAACTTAACAGTGTTCCTTCTTTCAATATGTTACAAAAAGCAGTTATGCCTTTAAATGCCCAGTCTTTAAACATACTATCTAATTTATTAGGAGTAAAGTCTGTGTAATATGCGCACCATTTAAGGATTGTAATGTCTTCCTATAAATTATATTGTTATAACTGTTTCCCACATTTTAAGAGTCAATTTTACCCAATGATCTTCAATAGCCTTTATGTAGTCTTGTCGGTTGCTGTCAGCTATGACCATTCTGCCGAATAACCATCAGATCCTGGTACTTGCTCATCTTGAGCCTACTAATTGCAAGTTTTAATTCACCCTCTGTTATGTCTCAAGTCATTGTATTGTTTTGTTCCTCATTTAAGGTGGGCAAATCTAAGGAATTCAGAAAGATGTCTACTTGAGTTTGGCTACCTCCTAGAACTTCAGAATGCAGAGTTCTGTAGAATACTTCAAAGGCTTCTTGAATTTCACTTAATTTACTTTACAATATTTTTGTTCTTGGGTCTCTGATTCTGTGAACTGTATTTTCAGCCATCTTTTTTTCAGTTTCCACGCCAGTACTTTCATGGATTTAGAACCACTTTCATAGTGCCTCTGTTCAAGGAACATTAACATTTTCTTGATTTCTTGTGCAGCCAGATTGTTGATTTAATTCCCAGTATTCCTAATTTCCTCCAATGTATTCCGCGCCAACGTCAATTTGTGTTTCATTTCTAGTTCCTTTAGCTTATTTTGCAAAACCTCGAATGTTTTATTCCTTATTTTTTTCTTATATGAAGATATTGCTATAATTTTACCTCTTCGAACAGACTTCAAGGCATCCCACAAAATAGGCGGGAGAGACTTCTCCGTTATCATTACGTTCTAAATACGGACTTATCTCCTATGTAATTTGTTTCTTATGGTTAAGATCATTGAGTAGGCTCGAGTTCAGTTACTATGTAGCATTTTTTGGACGTGGGTCTAAATCAACAGATAGGTAAATACGTGCATGGTCACTTAAGTCTATTGTTCCAATTCCACGGGTGTGTATTTCATCTTTATCCTGTCGAAATGTTATAAAATAGTGTATTCTTGTGTATAGAGAGTGTGGGGCCGAGTAATGGGTGCAATCCCTTCTATTAGGGAAAAGGTCTCGCCATATAACAATTATGTCTCAAGAAGGGTTTCGGCCCGAAACGTTACCTATTTCCTTCGCTCCATAGATGCTGCTGCACCCGCTGAATTTCTCCAGCATTTTTGAGTACCTAACAATTAAACCGACTTCTTTCAAAAGAGTTTTGACTTTCTTATGTAAAGACTTTGTCTCATGAGTTTTTCTACTGGACGAGTCTAGCTCTGGTTGTAAATGTATATTTAGGTCTCCACCACAAATAAGAAGGCCTTCCGTTTCCGTTATCATGATATTAATAATTCTCTGGAAGAAATTAAATTCACTTCCAGGAGGTGCATATACATTCAGCAACGTAACTTGATTCCCATCTATATCCCCCCCCCCCACCTTACAAAAATAAATCTACCCTCCTTATCACTCATTTCAAATAATTTCTCAACATTTAACTTGCTTGAGATGAGAGTAGCGACTTCTCTCCTACATCCCGATATATATGAGGAGAAAAAAAGTTAGTGAAACCCATCGTTTTATGTTTTTCGTGTTATTTGTAATTTAGATGGGTTTCCTGTAAGTATAAGGGCTTGTTCTTTCCTCATTTAGTTAGAATTTTGCTGCGTTTGATTTGGTTTAACAGTCCATTCACTTTAAAATAAATGAATTTATTATTTAACTTTCTGTGCATCAGTAACATGGTGAAATAAGACATAACAGATCTACTCCCTGAACAGACAAGAACAAAAGAACACATGAAAAAACAAAGGCGGGATTCCAAGGTAGTAGGCTGTGGGTCGAGGAGCTTTATTCCAGTGTTTCGTGACCCAAGTCACCAAACTACATGAAATGTTCACATATTGTGTAACAACATTATATAAATCACCGCTGACACACGTCATGAACAAGACTTGCGCATATTTATTAAATTAGAGAAAAAACTGAAAAGATTCGGGTCTTTTTAGTCCAATCAAAGCAAGTTTAACATTGAGTTGTCTGCCAGTTGGCCAATCACGCGCTTTGTTTCAGGCTAGGACACAACATGGCTGAGAGTGCCTCTACTGATGCCTGTTTTACTGGAGATTCCAATGAAGGTTCTTTGTTGTTCTGTGGAATACGTCGTGGAAACTTGCAGCAGGATAATTGAATTTAGTGAGAAAAGCATTGAGAAGTCTGAAGAATGTGCAGCTAAGTGGATAGAAGTGGAAAAAAGCCGTGAAAGCAAAGTCCCTGCTGAGGTGCTGCAACACAAAGTTGTGAAACTTTGTGAATCAACTCAAACTGAAAGATAAGATCTAAAGTCTGAATTTATGAAAAATTAATCTGTATGGTCTTTAATTAATTTAATTGCACCCTTTATAATGCGAAAAAATGAGATTTGGAGGCTGCACATTCACTCATTCATTCATGCATTCATTCATTCATTCATTCATTCATTCTTTCACTCATTCCCTTACTCATTCATTCACTCGTTCACTCATTTGCTCACTCATGCATTCATTCACTCATTCACTCACTCACTTACTCATTCATTCATTCATTCAATCATTCATTCATTCACTCATTCATTCATTCAATCATTCATTCATTCATTCAATCATTGATTGATTGATTGATTGATTGATTGATTGATTGATTGATTGATTGATTGATTGATTGATTGATTGATTGATTGATTGATTGATTGATTGATTGATTGATTGATTGATTCATTCATTCATTCACTCATTCATTCAATCATGAAGTTGAGGGCCTAAACTATGTGTATCCATAACACGGTCAATTAAATATTTCACTAATGCCAGCTTGTTGTAGTCTAATAAGTCTTTAACATCTAATCTCGGAGCTGCCTGCGATAACTTAGCAGGAAAAAGTGCTCCGATCGCGGGGCCTAGGTACTTAATATAGTGAAGCCGCGGTCTCAATTAAGAAGCGGACGATTCGCGAACGCGGAGCCGCGTGGTGTGTTTGCATCATCTCTGCGGGGGGAGGGGGGGGGGCTGTACATAGTGCCGTCCGTAGCGGCCGTTTCCAGGCCCCGACCACGGGAGAAAAACGGAGGGATATTGATCTCACTTTATAGGCTTCCATTGGAGTGCGAAATGGTCAGAGATGGTTGATGTTTCTGTAGAAATGAATTGGTGTATGTGAACGAACTAATTTTTCTATGTTAGTAACCTAATGTTTTTCTCATTAACATTAAGAAGAGCTTGAAATATTATGAATTGAAGTCCATGCAGACTTAATGACAATGAGATTTTTTTTCTGTGGCCTCTGCCTGACCCTCACTTGAAATAACTTATCGATTGTAGTTAGTTACAGTGTAAGTCTCATTGACATTAAATAGAGGTTGACATTTATTGAATTGAAGTCCATGCAAACCTAGGTACTATGAGACGTTTCTTTCTCTAGCTATTCTACAGCCTCTGCTCCTCCACTTAAACTTGAAGTAACCTATCTATGGCAGTAAATTACAGTGTAAGTCTCATTGACATTAAGAAGAGATTGACATTTTACGAATTGAAGTCCATGCAGACCTAAGTAATATGAGATTTTATTTTCTGCAGCTTCTGCCCCTCCACTCTTCAGAGCCTGTCCAAACAAAAGTGTTTTGTGTGGACATGCACTGTGCTTTAATGAACACTAATTTGATAATTTGCCGACTTGCCATCCATCTACCTGGACATGCATACATTTTTAATTTCCTCATTGATATGTCGATATTTTCTTACATAATATAAAACATGAAAATGTAAAATACACACTGACACATATTATCTTCTATTATTAGGAGGCAACAGTGTATCCCGGGTTATCATGCAGAGTGCTATCGTCACGTCTGCAACATAACAACAGATTTATGTAAGTGTGTTGACTGTAGAAACTCTATTACTGCAAACGACTGAATCTGTTGAAGAATATTCAGATGAAGATCAAATGTAATGTAAACAAAATTCATTGTGGGAAAAATAGCATAGTTGTGGGGGAGAGCTCTCTCATCTGTGAGCTGAGGGCCCCCACTGCAGCATCCAAAACGAAAAAAAAACCTCCATCCATAAGGCAGAACACACTTTCCTGTGCAATCCTCCCTTGCATTTATCTACGTGGTAGCGTTTTTTTCTAAAATCAAAGCACAGAGCAAACCATGTGAAACTCAGTTTATCCTGACGACAAATTACTTGGCCAAGAACATCGATAGCAATGTCATCACGGATTTAATAAGGCTGGACTTTTCTAAAGCATTTGATGTCATCCCACACCAGAGGCTTTCGGAAGATTGACTTCTCTGGTGTTCTTTCCAACACAAAACGATGTATTTCCAGTTTTCTGACAAAACGTCTTCAGCGCGTGTGTGTGAATAGAAAGAGATCTGAATGGCGTGCAGTGTTGAGTGGTATTCCTCAGGGCACAGTCCTTGGCCCACATCTTTTTTTACTTTACATTCATGACATCCATGAAAATGCCACAAGTACGACCAGACTATTCGCTGATGATTGTTTGCTGTGCCGTCCAATTAAGTCAGCTGATGATAAAGATGCTCTACAAAAATATCTCTATCCTATGGTTGAGTGGTCACAACAGTGGGGCATGCAGTTCAACCCTTCCAAATGTGAAACCATGCGTGCCGCCCGAAATGGGAAACCAGGTGATACAATATCCTTAATGCCACCCTTGAAGAATCCAGCAATCCAAGCATCTTGGCATCAAATTACAGAACAATCTACGTTTGAATGGTCAGACCCATCATGCAACGGTGAAAGCAACAGGTGTGCTCAATTTTCTGAGACGCAACTTTCATCATTTTTCAACTTCTATCAAGGAGAAGTTATACGTCATCCTCGTTAGACCACATTTGAACGACGCAGTTGCATCATGGGACCCGTACACAAATAACAACATTTCTTCCATCGAACGTGTCCAAAGACAGGCAGCCCGACTTGTTACTGATACCTATGAGAGGGAAGCGAGTGTTACCAAACTTCTGAATTTACTGAGGTGGAATCCTGTCCAAGATAGACGTAAAGCTCACCGTTTGACCTGTTTTTACAGTATGTTAAATGGTCAGCTAGATATAGATTACCTTTTGACGAGGGAATTCGATCTAATTTGAGATACCAGCTTCCAAGACAGATGTGTACAGCAATTCATTCTTCCCCCGCACAATTAAAGCATGGAATAGTCTTCACCCTACCATAGTTACCCATCCAGATGCATCTAAATTTAAGGTAGCTCTTTTTTTTGAGAACCCTTTTTTGCTTAATCCCACCCTCCGCCACCTCCAGTTTAATTTCCATTTGGAATATTTTTGGAGGACAAGGAAACCACGAACCATCGAAGAACCAAGTTGGCGGGACGGTCATATGTTGATAGAATGGAGCGACTGGGCTTGTATACTCGGGAATTTAGAAGGATGAGAGGGCATCTTATTAAGGATTTGGACACATGTTTCCAGCCTCTAAGGATTAGAGGCAGGAAGCATGTTCCCGATGTTATGGCCACAGTTTAAGAATGAGGTGTAAGCCATTTTGAACGGAGATGAAGAAACACTTTTTCACGCAAGGATTTGCGAGTTTGTGGAATTCTCTGCCGCAGAGAGCGGTGAAGGCTGGTTCCCTGGATGCTTTCAGGAGAGAGCTAGACAGAGCTCTTAAATATAGCGTAGTAAATGGATATGGGGATAAGGCAGGAACGTGGTACTGATTTTGGTTGATCAGCCATGGTCACATTGAATGGCCTATTGTTGTTCGTCTTTCGTAGTCAAAGAAGACCACGACTTCAATGTTTTTGTTTGTGGGTCCGATGTGACTGGTGAGACCGATGCGGGCCCGGAAGGCTCGCCCCCATATGGGACACAGTTGGGTGGACGCTGCAGTAGAAGTTGAAGTGGCTCGAGCCTTGCAACGGCGCGTTTCCTCTGAGCTTCTGCGGTGCGCTTCTTCTCAGCAGCACGAGCTCCTGTGGTGATTTTGCTGCGCCCGGTTGTGTTTGTGTTTGTGTGTGTGTGTTTGTGTTTTTGTGTGTGTTTGTGTGTGTTTGTGTGTGTGTGTGTGTGTGTGTGTGTGTGTGTGTGTGTGTGTGTGTGTGTGTGTGTGTGCGTGTGTGTGCGTGCGTGTGTGTGCGTGTTTGTGTGTGTGTTGCGGTGGGGTGCAGATTGCTGTCCATTGGCCGGTGATTTCGTCACACCGCCTGGTCGGGTGCAATAAGGCCGGCTAAACCTTGGTACACTGTGTCTGCAATGATTGGCTGTAATACAATTTATTGGATATACCGACCTCCGTGAAAACATCCCTAATCTTGGCTGTATCAATTTCCACGCAAAACATTCCACTGGTCTTAACTGATATTCCGAAGATGAGGAAATTTACCAGGGAAGGACTTTTTGCCAATGCATGTTATGATGCCGAGGCGAGCTGCGAGACGATTTTTCAACATTCTCCCTTAAATTGCACGCATTAGCATCCGGGAAATCTTCTGTCAGCGGACAAATGCAGAATCCCTCGCCACTGCCTTCTATGTGAGCTAATCATAACCTGCGACACGTGCCTTCATGTTTCATAAAAGACAAGACAAGCAGTGACGTGCGGTGAGGTCAATGGCTGGGGAGGCACTGGCTAGTATCAGTGGCCCGGCTCTCCCGGTATTGATAACCGCGTCTCCCCGAGGAGAGAGAGGGGTGGAGCCGTGGCTGGGATGGCGGGATAAAAGAAAGGGAGGGGTGAAGAGAGGGGAAGAAGATGGAGAGAAGGGAGGAGAGAGAGAGAGAGAGAAGGGACGAAAAGAGAGAGGGAGAGATGGGAGAGAGAGAGAAGGGGGGAGAGAGAGATAGGAGGAACTGAGAGAGAGAGAGTGAAAGAGAGAGAGAACGTGGAGAGAGAGCTGAGCTGCGGGAGAAATGAGAGAGAGTGTTGTAGAGCCAGCCGTGAGAGTTCCGGGGCTCGCCCGTCAGGGGTACTTGAGAGCTCGAGCCTTGTGGGGAGCGAGCCTTTGCTCTCTCGAGGTATGGGGAGACGCGAGAGCAGGGAGAGAGGAACGATGGCACGTTATAACCCAGCCTCCATCCGACCCCTGCCGACCCCCCCCCCCCCTCCCCCCCAACCCCCCCCCCCCCCCCCCCCCCCCACTTGCACCCTTCACTGCGGCCCAGTGATGCCTCGGCTCTGAGAATTCGAGGGGTCTAACCGGTAACAACACTAAGAGCAGTCCCGGGCCGCCGCGCTTCCCGACTCGAATCTGAGCTTGAAATATCAGGTGCTGGGCCTGATGTGTCCCGCGGGCCATATTTTGGAGACCTCTGCCTTACATGAAGTAAACAAAATTGTACAGAAGTACAAACATTGATGACTTTGTTATTGTGATAAGTATAGATCTATTTTTTTTAAATCTAATAACTTTCTAATGTACCGACAAAGTCTACCTTCCCAAGTGGCGTATCTTGTTCCGCTCCATGTCTGTGCCGCCGCTGCTGAAGCTAGCTAACGTGGGGGGAGAGTGAGGTAGCGTCAATTACGTCAATACGAGATTGTTCTTCAGATTGACGCTCGCTCGTCCTCCACTGGGCTCAAGACACGCCCCCTTCTGAGACAGATGTGATCGCTGCCTCCCCTGGAGCTTTTTCAATGCAGTTTTTTGTGAGACCAGCGAGCACAAATTTAATATTTTTATATGTGAAATACGTTACATGGACTATAGAAGGTAAGGACATGTGATGAAGGGGTTTACAAACATTACTTTGGTGACATACATGGAGATGGTAACAGGCATACGCTTATTGCCCGCCCTAGATATTGTGACCTAGACAATGTAGTACACACCGTCTCAACAACCTCCAGTATCGGATCTTAAGCGTCCCATCGCCTCAGCATCCGTTTAATTTCTCTTGATGTCACGCAGCTCCGTCGGTCCTCCATGGTGAAGGATTGGCGTTATTTTATTAAACTCCACTTAAAGTCGGCTGGGAACGACTACTGTAGCAAAATAAACACACAACAATAACTGGATGGAAGGATTATCCCGTCTTCCCCACTCAGATAGACTCGCGTTGATTGCATCAACAAGATGGAGCACACAGTACAGCAAGACTTGGAAAGATTGAATGTGGAGAGGAGGTTTCCACTAGTGGGGGAGTCTAGGACTAGAGGCCATTGCCTCAGAATTGAAGGACGAACTTTTAGGAAGGAAATGAATGAAGAGATTTGTGTACGAAAGCACTGCAGATGCTGGTTTCAATCGAAGGTCGACACAAAATGCTGGAGTATCTCAGCAGGACAGACAGCATATCTAGCGAGAAGGAATAGATGACATTTCGGGTCGAGACCGTTCTTCAGATTGATGTCAGGCGCGTGGGCCGGACAAAGATAAAATGTAGTCAGAGCCAGTCAGCCTGGTTGGAGAACTAGGAAGGGGGAGGAGAAACAGAGTGGGCTATTTGAAGTTAGAGAAGTCAATGTTCATACCGCTGGGGTGTAAGCTACCCAAGCGAAATATGAGGTGGTGTTCCTCCAATTTGCGCTGGGTCTCACTCTGACAATGGAGGAAGCCCAGGACAGAATGTTAGATTGGGAATGGTAGGGAGAGTTGAACTTCTGAACAACTGGGAGAACAGGTAGCTTAAGAGCGGAGGTGCTCAGCAAAACGATCGCCGAGTCTGCGCTTGATCTCAATGACGTAAAGAAGTTGACACCTGGAACAGAGGATACAGGTTGGATGAGGTGCTAGTGAACCTCTGCCTCACCTGGAAAGACTATTTGTGAAATTGGATGGAGTCGAGGTGAAAGGTAAAGGGACAGGTGTTGCATCTCCTGCGGAGGTGATTTATTCGTCAGAGGTTGGTGAATCTGTGCATTTTTGCCACAGAAATCTCTGGAGGCCAAATCAGTGGATAATTTAAAGGCAGGGATAGATAGATTCTTGATTGCAACGGGGGTCAGAGGTTATGAAAAGAAGGCAGGAGAATGGGGTTGAGAGAGAGAGAGAGAGAGAGAGAGAGAGAGAGAGAGAGAGAGAGAGAGAGAGAGAGAGCTATTTGTCAGACCTTTCTACAGCTGCCACCTCGTTGAATATATTTAAATGTAGAAAAATAATTCGCAATTTTACTTTACAGTTCGTCTGTTCTGTACGTGCTGAATTGGTGCATGTGCAGTGAATGACCACCCTCGTGATTGTTGTCGTATAACATCACATGGGAGCAAAATCCGTAATGAATGTCCACAGGGAGGTCATCTCAATAACTCGTTTTATTTTCCTTGGGTTATAAATGTTCAGCGGGTTAACCTCCCACTATTACATGTGTCAGCTTTGTACTGCATTTCCGTGATCACTTTGAAGGAGAAATGGGTCGGCTGCTGCACTTGTCGGTTGAATATTATTATTACCCAATCCTGGCATCAATTGGCGTACCGGGTATGTCACTTGACGGCTGAATGTGGGATAGTCTTGACGCCATTAGGCTTGACGACGAGAAAGAGAGAGAGAGAGAGAGAGAGAGAGAGAGAGAGAGAGAGAGAGAGAGAGAGAGAGATAGAGAGAGAGAGAGAGAGATAGAGAGAAGGAGAGGAGAGAGAGAGGAGAGAGAGAGAGAGAGATAGAGGAGAGAGAGAGATAAGAGAGAGAAGCTGATAGAGAGAGAGAGAGGTAGAAGAAGAGAGAAGAGAGTAGAGAGAGAGAGAGAGAGAGAGAGAGAGAGAGAGAGAGAGAGAGAGAGAGATTGCTCAGCCATGCGTGAATGGCAGAATAGACTAGATGGGCCGAATTGCCTATTTCTGCTTATATCACATGATCTTATGACCAATGGGCCTGTTTCCGTGCTATGTGCCATATATCAACCATAAGGTGGTCAAAATGGGTTTTAGCACTTTGGCCATCATTTGCATAAGACGTTGGCGAGACCGCATTTAGAATATTTCGTTAAGTACTGGGCACCATGTTAAAGGAAAGATATTGTCAAGCTTGAAAGGGTTCAGAAAAGATTTACGACGAAGTTGCCAGGGCTAGAAGCTGTGGCCAACTTGAGGCTGTGGGCAACAGGAGGAGGTTGAGGAGGCTGGATCTCTATTCTATGGAGCGCAGGAGTGGTGATCTTATAGAGACACTTTCTACTTTATTTTTCACTGGAAACACCTGGGACGAAATTGATAATGGGTGGTTGTAAAGGGATTGGGTCAGTGTCTGGGAACTGTAGTTCAAGGTCTCTGTATCAACTAAAGATACACACAAATAACTGGAGTGACTTTTCGGTTCGAGACCCTTCCTCAATAAGTTTTCGACTTGAAACGCCACCCATTCCTTCTATGCAGAGATGCTGCCTGTCTCGCTGAGTTACTCTAGCTTTTGTTTCCACCTTCGCTTTAAAGCTGCAGTTCCTTCTTGCACACTTCACACAAACGATTTCATCGTATCGTGCGTTGCTGACTGATATTTGTCAGACCTTTCTACAGATGCCACCTCGTTGAATATATTTAAATGTAGAAATATAATTCGCAATTTTACTTTACAGTTCGTCTGTTATGTATGTGCTGAATTGGTGCATGTGCAGTGAACGACCACCCTCGTGATTGTTGTCGTATAACATCACACGGGAGCAAAATCCGTAATGAATGTCCACAGGGAGGTCATCTCAATAACTCGTTTTATTTTCCTTGGGTTATAAATGTTCAGCGGGTTAACCTCCCACTATTACATGTGTCAGCTTTGTACTGCATTTCCGTGATCACTTTGAAGGAGAAATGGGTCGGCTGCTGCACTTGTCGGTTGAATATTATTATTACCCAATCCTGGCATCAATTGGAGTACCGGGTATGTCACTTGACGGCTGAATGTGGGATAGTCTTGACGACATTAGGCTTGACGACGATTAGGAAACGGCAATGTTGTATATAAAGTGAAAACATCGTGACAAAATGTGTTAAATGCTAGTTTATTGTATGCTTTTAATATATTTGATCGTTTGCCGTTTACTGGAACTGGTATAGAATTATTCAAGCATTATTGCTGAGTGCAGTAACAGCCACAATAAGTTGAGCGATAAAGGCTGCATGTGGTTATACCTCGGGTGATTGCATTTCCCGCATCGATGTTTGTTTCCATCTGGTTTCCCTCTTTATGGTTTGAAATTACTTTAATTTTAACTGTGGACTACCTTCAACGACCGGCACATCGCATGCAGGTAACCTCGATTATCTTCAACGACCGCCCCTGCAAAGGTTCCAAACCCGGTACGCAAATGCCCATCCGAAAGGTGCACCCGATTAACACTAAATGTAGTCTTGTTATTCATACTGTACTTGCATTCAAACAGTGAATTCACAGTTAGTTGGAATGTTTATTCGTGAGCGCAGTGCAAGGTATCGCATTTAAACCGAAAGGAAATCTCCGTCCATGCCATTCTTTTCACAATTTTAGGAAAGTAAGCAAAATAACAATATATACCCACCCATCCCTCAACTCGAAAGGTCTTCTGTCGACATAATCACCATTGCTTCTTTCTTACTCCCCTAGTTAATCTGCTGGCGATTGTGGTGCTGTCCCGAGGAAAGTGCGGTCTCTCCAAATGCATCACTCGTTATCTGGTGGCTATGGCGACGGCGGACCTCACGGTGATTGTCTGCGAAGTGATTTTAAATCGGATTGCCGTTCTTTATTGGCGGAACACAATCCTGTCCTACACTCCTGTGTGCAGGTGTATTCTTTTCCTGTCCGCAGCGGCCGTAGACTGTTCCGTGTGGTTCACGGTCGCTTTCACATTTGATAGGTTTGTGGCCATCTCCAAAGAGAATCTGAGATCCAGATACTGCACCGACAGAACCGCGGCGGTGGTTATGGTGACCCTGTGTATCTTCTTCTGTTTACAGAACGTTCCCTGGCCTTTCGCTTATAATTCTTTCTACAGGCAGAATGGTTTACTGTGGGGTTGCCGAATCCGATCGGACTTCTATTTCCTGCCCGCATGGATCGCATTTTCTTGGTCTGAGCCGTTGTTGACCCCAGTGATTCCATTCTGTTTGATTTTGCTCTTTAATGCGCACACGGCGAGACGTATTTTAATGGCCAATCGGGTCCGCAGGAGGCTCCGCGATCTCAGTCGTGGAGACCCGGAGACGGAAAGCCGTAAACGGTCAATAATTTTACTCTTTGCAATTTCCAGCAGCTTTATCCTGCTCTGGGTCACAACTATATCTTATTTTGTTTTCTATCGATGTGTCAACGGATTTTGGCTGCGAGGTTTGACAAACCCATTTGCAAAATTTGAAAAAATCGGAGTTCTGTTGCAGCTGCTGAACACGTGTACAAACACACTGATTTACACTGTCACCCAGGGGAAGTTCAGAGAGCAGCTCCTTCACGCACTTCAATGGCCCGTCGCGCTAACTGCAAAGTGTGTGAGACATATCAAATCATTTTTTTAAATGACACCAGGTAACAAGTCTTCCCGAGTGTGACTTTATGGATCTCTGGTGAAGAGGGAGCATTGAACGAAAATCTCACCTATCTTTCCAAAATATTCCAAAATATTTCAAAAAATGTCACTCCTATTCGGCTAAAACACTAATCTAACAAAGGGTGTCGTTTATTTTACATATAATCTTGCTTCTTGGGATGGCTTTAATCTAATTTTACGTTGCGAAAATGTGATTTGGGTCCCATACCAACCGGCAGTATCTTTCCTGCCGATATGGGGTTCAAATTCACCGCAAATGCAACGTACCAATCCAGAAACACGCAAGGTGATTAAACTCTCATTGTTTTGGACAATCATGTCATAAGCACATCTAAATCGTCTATATTTTGTGTAGTTGTATAATCAATATTTTTCTACTAAATATACACAACAGCTTTAGCCACATTTATTGTGCAAAAAAAGAATAATTTTGATTATATTGAACGTAGATGTTTCTAGATTAATTTATGGGAATTAAACATTAAATTCCTTCCATCTGGCATATGTTCATGACAGTGAAATTTAAAAAGCATGTTATATTGTCAATTCTTGTGTGAATAGGATTAGTTTGTTATTTGGATACTTAGGCTATTTAAAACAATTATAATTTTCTTCAGAAAACAGGACAATCTTAATGGGAAAATAGTGGGCAGAAAGGCATATCATGCGTGGTTTGAAGGGCAAAAAACATGTAGTTTACAATGCCAAAATTGAAAAATTGAGGGAAAACAAGGTGTACAGAGTTGCTTATTGGTTACAATCGGAGGAGTATGATGATGCTATTGATTACGATATGCCAAAGTACCAGGTAGCAACTGACCTTCGCCATAAAGACTCGGTCTATTGCTAGAAATTGTAATTTATTTACCTATCTGTAACGGACACAGCATATAATACAATAATATTAAAGTTCTAATCTTGAGAAAATCACATTTTTGAATTTTCAAGGCAGTCTGCGTGTTCATTACTATTTCCGTCACAACGGTCAATTTTGGAATCAGCTACAATTACGTAGCTAACTACTTATAGGGTTTAATTTCAGGTCAACCAAATAAAATGTTATATTTTTGTTTCAGAATGCGTCAATCTGTAATAACTGAAAAATTCATTCAGTTCTCTTAATGTTTAAGAAAGTTATGGGCTTTTGACTGTCCTCGATCACAGCTTTTGTTTTAAGTCAATTGAAAACCAATGAAAAACAAGATGCTAATTTCCGAGTATGAAAATGGCCATAACATTTTTAATTCTGAAGATATGAAAGCAGATTATGTGTCAAACGTTATTTCCTTTTATGCTATATCTCATGGGATAAATTGCAGATCTCAAAATGTTGTACAATTGCTAATTTAGAGGCGCTTTCGTATTACATTATACTAATGAATTATGCAGCAGATGGAAGTAACGAGATTTGCTGATGTTCATACAAGCTACCTTAGCAACATAATTTATATTTATAGAGGAAGCAGATACTAACAGTCCACGGATTCGACCGCGGCAATGTGCATAGTTACAATTGATGTGCAGAAGATCTGTCGGTTTGTATACCTAAAGGGCCTTGTCCCATGTGGAGATAGGCTCCGCTGTCTCTTTTCTGCTGAATGGATACTGTCTGGTTATATAACCCATTCGTCAAATATTTTACAATATTTCACGTCAAATCTGAGCATTCAAATACAGGAACCACGTGTGAACCAGGTTGACGAATCCTGACAGAGCCTCACGACATTCACATAACACCTGGAAGAAAATGACGCGTGGTTCTGTGAGGTATTGTCAGCCTTTTGCCAGTGGCACAGGGCGAATTATCTTCCAAGAGTCAAATGTTCATCCTCTGATCGAAAACGGAACAATGAAAAACGTACTCGCAGCACAGAAAGTAAACACCGTACCCTGCATAAACCACAATATAAAACAATCCAGCCCCAGCCCTTCACCACCCAGCCCCCCCCCCCCCACCCCCCAACCCCCACCCCCGCCAAGTCTGCAGAGTTCGGAGCTTCTTGATGGGTGGTATTGTTTAATAGCCCGATGATGGTTGTTTGGAAGAAACATCTCCTGAACCTTTAGCAGTTACAATGTTAATGTTCCGGATGGCAGGTGTAACATGAGAATCTGGGTGGTGACGGTGTCTGATGAGCATGGCTGTATTTTACAGACAGCTAACTGCGGTAGATCACATCGATGGCGGGAATGCCATTATCCGTGATGGATTAGATAGTGTTCACCATTTTTTCACTCTTACGCGTTCAAGTTTTCATATCCAGCTGCAATGAGACTGCGAACAGTAATACAGTTCGATTGTAATGTTAATGCCTGCTTCATTATCAATAGTATTTCAAATGTGCTCCGCGAGATGCCGATTTAGATGAAGCCGTGACTTCGGGAAGGAAGCGGTCGCTTTCGCACAATATTTTCCAGATTAGTTGGTCGTTCGTTTTGACATGCTTTGCAAGGTCCCGTTAACCAGCTCGCAGAACTCATATTACATAGGAGTTAAAAGCCCATGACAGACTTATATGACTTTTTCTCTTGTTATCAATTAAGCAAATGTGGAATATTTAAGCTAATGTTTATATGGTGATCAATCTTTTTATCTCAGGAAGTTGAAGACAGTTCCTTGGAAAAATGCAGTGACAGAAGGAAGCGAATGTATAGCTCTTAATGGAAAGTAACGAATTTCCCCTGAATCGTTGACAACTGTTCATATCAATGTCGATTCAAATTAATTTGTTCAATGTCCCCTTTGACATTCAAGACTGGTCAGCCCAGAACCAAATATCTAAAATTGCTCTCCGAGTGTTCCTTTCACAATTGTCCTACAATGAATGGACGTGTATCAGTGTTTAAGATTGTAATGGTTGGATATATTTTAAATGTTGATTGACGATTAACTATTGATGTAACTCAGAAGGGAACCCGTCCCGTCACGTTCATTCGCTGTTTTGAATCCATAATAACAACTGAGAGGGCAGTGCGCCTACCGCCTGAAACATTGACGAGTGATTCGGGGCTACCTCCTTCACACAAGTAGAAATCCCGGACTTCATTAACGTCACATCTAAATTCCATTCCGCACCCAAATTCACTTGGACCATCTCCGATATCTCCCGACCGTTTCTTACTCTGACCGTCTCCATCACAGGGGATAGACTATCGACGGACATCTACTATAAACGTACTGACTCCCACATGTACCTAGACGACATTTCTTCCCACCCTGCATCCTGCCAATACTCTATCTCCTACACCCAATTCCCCCGTCTGTGCCGCATCTGTCACTCACGAAGGTCTTCGCGATATCCCACAGCTCCGCTCATGCTCACCTTTCCCAGCCGCAACAGGGACAGTGTCCCGCAGACATTATCTTTCACCCCACCAGACATCGCATAAAGCACATGACCCTCCGACATTTCCGCCACATTTACCGGGATATCACGAGCCATATGTTCCCATCTTCAAGTCAGTAGCTTTACGCTGAGACCGCTCCCTCCGCAACTCATTGGTTTAAACGTCCTTCCGAATAATACCCTCCCCCCCCCCTCCCCCATCCTAGGTATTTCCCCTTGCAACCACGGGAGCTATAGCACCTGTCCTTACACCTCCTCCCTCGAATCCGTCCAAGGACCCGGACAGTCTTTTCAGTTGAGGCGGAGATTCACTTTGAACTTCTCCAACCTCATTTACTGTATCTGCTGTCCCAGGTTTTGGCTCCTATATTTAGGCGAAACCAAGCGCAGCCTCTTCGATCGTTTCGCTGAAAACCTTAGCTCTGTCCGCCTGGACGTGCCTGATCTCCCTGTTGCCAAACACGTTAATCCCCTTCCCATTCCCACACTAACCTTTGGCTCCAAGGCCTCCTCGATTGTCAGAGCGTGACCAAACACAAATAAGAAGAACAACATCTCATATTTCCCTTGGACAGCATACAACCCAGAGAAATGATCATTGATTTCTCTAACTTCAAGTAACTTTCGCATTCTCTCTCTCCCCATCACTAGGTTGCAGTAGATTCCAAGTTAACTTGTTCTGTCTCATTGTCTACACCTCGTTAAAAACTAAGAAACAGCTAACGATGTCCTTTTTACTTTATCATTGTTACTTTTTTGCATATATTGGAATCATAGAAACATAGATAAATATGTGCAGGAGTAGGCGATTCGGCCATTTGAGCCAGAACCGCCATTCAATATGATGACGGCTGATCAGCTAAATCAATACCTCGTTCCTGCATTTTCCCCATACCCCTTGATTCCTTTAACTCTTAGAGCAAAATCTTACTCTCTCTTGAAAACATCCAGTGAATTGGCCTCCAGTCCCTTCTGTGGCAGAGAATTCCACAGATTCACAACTCTCTGGGTGAAAATGTTTTAACTTATCTCAGCCCTAAATTGGCTCCTCTTATTCATAAACCGTGACGCCTGGTTTGGTACTCCCCCAACATCGGGAACATTTTTCCTGCATTGAGCCTTTCTAATCGCTTAAGAATGTAAGAGTCGCTACGTATTCCCAAAGCCGGTTGCGTTTAATTTGTATCATCAATTCTTCACTCACTGTAATGTGTTCCAGGTCTGGTTGATTCAGATTCCATCACCCAAGAGGAGGATCCGCTCACAGATACAGAGGGTCAAAGCGCCACTTTCACATGTACCTATTCTAAGGATAATTATTACTTATACTGGTATCGCCAATATCCAGGCGGACAGCCGAGTTTGCGGTCCGGCAATACACTAACGGTGGCTCTGACCAGAAGGCAGGATTCGCTCGAAATCGTTTTTCGGACGCAATCCAGCAGTCGGAGAAGAAATATCGATTGACAATCTCGGGACTGCATCTGACTGATACGGCAGTTTATTAATGCGCAGTGGATCACACAGTGTTGAGATTGACGAGAATTTCTAGCGCACAGCTGCTATTTCGTGGATGGATGTTGTTCATTGCGGCTTGGGCAGCTGCCGCGAAGCTCACAGCTTGTGTGCGGGTAACAGAAGCAGTCAGAGCAGGATTGACGCAGCGTCTTGACTGTCTATTTCTGGTCGTGACTGTCTGCTTTCGGCGAGATATCTGGAGAAACCACTTCTCCATTGAAAATAAATTGACGCCAAACTCGTTCATTTAGGAGACCCACTACTTTGCAAAAGCCAAACTTTCGTCCAATGGGGGAATAAATACTTCTTAAAGTATCTCTCGCTAGAGAAACAGAAAGGAGGCCGATGTGCAAAATAAGAATGCAGATGCTTCTAAGTTAACCATGTTCTTGATCTTGCGGTCAAACTCCGCGTTTATTAACTCATGACTACTTCTTGCGAACAGAATGTATACCTGTATCCACTCGGTTGGCTGTTTTCTTGAAACACAGAATGAGCAGAGCGGCCAGTGAAAATAAAATGATGGCCATAAAACTGACTGAACTTTGTTGCCTTCCACCACAGTGAAGAAGAATAATAATAATAATAATAATAAACTTTGTTAGGGACTCAAGGACCAGACAAGGGGCAACATTACATTAAAAATGCATTGCATATTAAATATCATAAAATACATATAAAATCTTGGTATATCACTTATAAAAACATCATAATTCATATATTTTTTTAAAACACAATACATAAGTTAAAAATCCAGATTAAAAGAATGATCAATGTCCTACAACGAGACAACGATACCAGTGTCTCCACAGCTGGGATTCGTAGCGTGTAGTGCTGACCCTTATGTTTGACAAGGCCACAATAAGCACATTTTTAGAGTCATTTATCCTGCAAATGAATTCATACATGTGATGTCTTAGGATAGCTTCTAAAGTACTGACTCCTGCAGCTACAAACATATTACTGGCACTACACCATCTAGGTTGCCATAGCAGTGTTCTCATGGCATCGTTATATGCCACCTTTAGTCTCGGCATACTTGTCTTTTCATAGTTCGACCACAGGTGCGCAGTGTGGAGTGGTGTGCAGTATGCTCTAAATAGCGACACCTTCACCACATCTGCACACGCACCAAATTTATGCAAGATAATATTCGCCTGTACATACAGCATACGTCGTTGCCTATAAATATCCTCATCATCTGTCATTTGTTCTTTAATAATATGCCCTAGATATTTTACCTTATTACAGACACTAAGATTATTGTCAGACAATTTAAAATCAGGATATCTCAGACATTTATCCTCTTTGGTTCTACAGAGCATAACAGCACTCTTACTATCATTACATTTAATGTCATGTTCCACACCATACACAGAACATATAGTAAGGAACTGCTGGAGACCAGCGCTAGATGGACTAAAGACCTCAAGATCATCTGCATACATAATATGGTTCACTAAAATATTACCAATCACGCACCCAGTGTTACAGGCTTTCAATTGTTTAGACAGATCATCAATATATAGATTAAAAAGGACTGGGGACAAAATTCGCCCTTGTCTAACACCATTGCTAACCCCAAATGTGGCTGAGACCCTATTGCCCCATTCTATTTGCATAGTCTGGTGGGCATACCAGTAGGCCAGAATTCTAACAATGTATTTAGGCACCCCTCTTTGACTCATTTTACCAAACAGCTTTCTGTGATTAACACGGTCAAAGGCTTTGGAATCATCAATAAAGCACATAAGGATTGAAGAGTTTTTGCCTCTATATTTATTTACAATATCCTTTAGGGCATATATGCATACGTCAGTGCCATGTTTAGCTTTAAACCCAAACTGGTTATCTGTGGAGTTAACAAACTCATTTAGTCTATCCAGCAGAACTCTTTCTAAAACTTTTGACAATATGCTGGCTAAAGCTATGGGCCTGTAATTATTTAGGCTGCCTACTTTATCAGCTTTGTCCTTAATGACCGGCACTAACAGGACAGACAACATTGAGTCTGGTAACAAGCCATGAATCATAAAGCCAGTAAAACAAATAGCAAGGAGAGGAGCAATCCTCATACTCGCATACTTAAGATGTTCAGCAGAGATTTGATCCAAGCCACTTGCTTTGTTGTTGGACAGCTTGTTCATGGCATGATACACCTCATGTGACATAATCGCCATCGAGTCATTACTCTCAATATTGTCCACCCTATACAAGTCACCTTGGACACAGTTGAATACATGTTGTAGCCATAACTCCGCGCTATTAGCTGTTCCGGAGATTCCTTCTACAGTGCATGGTTGAGATGTTTTGCAACTGCTAAGAGCTCTCACTTCCTTCCAAAAATCTGTAGCATTGTTACTTAGCAGCTTCTTAGCCATGGAATCAGCCCTCATAGCTTGCTCATTTTACAGATGAAGCGAACAGCATACCTTGCATTAGTGAGCTTCTTGTGCTCAAACACAGGCCCCTGTCTGGGTCTACCTGCCATAGCCCATGATTTGGTGGCTTCACGGGCTTCAGTATGATACTCAGCTACATACTTATTCCAGCCAGGCCTGATGTTATGTGTCTTATTTTTATGCTTGCAGTAGGGCTTACTGCCTACATATAAGGCGCTTACTATATAATTATACATGGAGCAGATATCTCTCCTATGCTTCATATCTTTACAATTAACATTACTACATATTATTGCATCTTTAGGTAGATGAATATTGCTTAGGGATTTATCTGTATGGGCATAATAGGCTAGGATGTCTTCCTTTGTAAGCGTTGACCAGTCGAGTTTTTCTGTATTAAAGCTATTTCTATCTCTGGATATCACAGGTATGTGTTCAACATTTATTGTCATAGCAACCGGTATATGATCAGTCATTGCTGCCTCGTACAGAATGCTCATACACCCCAATGAGGCATGTGCATCAGCTGTACTAATACAATGGTCCAGCCATGATGTGGTGTGCCAGGCCTCACTAATATAAGTATAACTATCTGTAGGTAACAGCACTTTGCTTGACAATATTAAATTATTATCTTGACATAACTGAGCCGTATGATTGGCAAATAATGAGTTCCTATCTGAGATATCTGCATTCATATTCCCAATGACATATACACTACAATAATTATTGTTTTGAATGAAAGAATAGATGAAAGCAAGTCTATTTAAATATTCATCCTCATTGTGATGGCATTCATAGGGTGTATATACATTAAGGATAACAAACTCCTTGTCGTTGTGAGTAAAGTGTATGGCAATGCACCAGTCAACATCAAGCCGAATCACATTTACTGATGAGTCAAGCTTCTTCTTCCATAGAATAGCCACACCACCTGGTTTCCTACCTCTGACTATTCACATGCCAAGGTCAGTTGTAGAATCCTCAGCCCCATGAAAGTTGTCATTGAGAGAATTGAGTTTGTCCAAGTCTTGCTTCGCCAAGAATGTCTCTTGCATACATAGTATGTCACATCTCCAGGAGGTTGTCAACAACTGAGCGGCGAGCTTTATCCCCTGCGCTCTGGCCCAAACGCAGGCCACGACAGTTGTACGATAGTACCCGAATGTTCATTTAGCGAGACTAATGAATGCCCCTAGCACCAGCAGGTATACTCATTCCCCCCGCGGCAGGCGCGGTGCTTGATCCGATGATTCCAACCCTGCGCGGCTCGTAATAGCGCCGGACAAATGCCCCTTCTGGCCAGAGCTCCGGATTGTACATTTCACCAACCTCATTGCATTCCGCAGATACTTTAAATGAACTGTATCTACTGTGTACAGTGTCAATCTTTTGACAGGTAACCTCACGGCCATGTTTTTCATTAAGATAGACAGATAAAGTTCTGACGTCTAGATCCAGTCAAAACCTGGAGGCAAAAACACTCACCAGCTTAGTCTTAATCATTTTGATGTTGCCCACAGCTCCGGTACCAATAATAGGCATAGCGTACTGGATTTCCTTCTCTGCCCGGTGGTAATAGGGTGCAAATCTGGCTTACCAACAGTGTTGTCTGGAGCATGACGTCGACCCTTTTTCACAACATGACTCCACTTTGGAGAGTCTTGCAACGTTATACCACTGGGACGGACTATTCTCCACGTTTAATGCAAGGCCCTCCGCCGCAGCCCTCACTCCCACAACTAAGCCAGAGGCTCCTGCCGGTGCATCTCCCAGTGCTGTATCTGCCATGCCAATGGCTCCATCCAACGCCGCCAATGCATCCGGACCACCGCCCCGAGTCAGGTCAGTGGTGCGCTCCAATGCACACACTGGAGTAGTGATCAAGGTGCGCTCCAATGCACCCACTCGGCGATCAATTTCCACTGTGATGGCACGAAAATCTTCGCTTACATCAGCCTGTAGCTGCATGACGTGCTCCATTGAACAGACCTCAGCGTACAGCTGCTTCATTCTCCCAAGTAGGCTCGAGACATCCATGTTAGAAAATGTCACCGGCGACAGTTCATCCAAGTAGTGAGAGACATATCTAGGAGTATTCTCCCCACACACTCATTACTTTAAGGCAACTCTTTATGTTGTTACCGTCTTTCTGTGCCCCTTTATGGGAAACATTCCGCTGTGTAGTGGGGCAGAGTTCAAACAGAACTTTCTTCGTGGATATCCACTCAGAATCAAAGGTGTTTGCAGCCAGAAGGACGATCTCATCCTGACTTAATGTCTTAATCTTTACAGCAAGAACATTAAGTAACTCGTCCTCAACAATAACCTTACCGTCAACAGTCTTGTAGATCTCAGGCTTCATTCTAGACCTGCCAAGACGAGGTGCAATGCCCGCCATCTTCGCCTGCCAGTTGCCCGTGGCCGATGCACCGGCTTCCCCGTTGCCTACTGCCCGGCTCCAAGTTCCGGGTCTCCACTGCTCCACGCTCCGGGTCTCCGCTGTTCCCAGCTCCGGGCACCGCTGCCCGACTCCAAGCACCACTGCCCCCCGGCCCAGGTCGGGCCCGTCTCGGACCCCGGCTCCGGCTGCTCGCCGCCCGCCGAACTTGGTACACCTTCCACCGGGCCTGGACTGCGACTCTCTCCCGGCACTGCGCTGCCGTTAAGGACCAGGGTTTTCTTCCTGCAGCAACTTCGGGCTGACATTCGCCCGCTCCTCGCAGGGGTAAGTAAGTTTTTTTCCGGGCACTAAGGACGCACGTTTGAATTTGCCGCTAGGCGCGAGAGCATGACCGCGATCAACCGTCGGCCATCTTCCTTATTCTCTGCATCGCTGCTGGCAAATTAATTTCACTGCACCTTCGGGTGCATGTGACGAATAAAATTGACTTTGACTTTGACTTTGACTTTGACTTCGACTTTGACATTACCGAAGGAGAGGTTGAGGCAGTTGGTGTTTTACTGTACTGAGTATTTATTTTATCGATTAATTAGAGAGTATACATTTATTTCATGATTATCATGCTGGATAATTCACTCACCCATTTGTACTTCATTCCGAATTCCGTATTCTAACCGAACAATATAACAACGATAAGATAATCACTGTAGCCAGATATATTGATCATGTTGAATAACAATTATAAGCCTACAAAAATGCGCATGAAACAGCCTACAGCGTTATAATCGATATTGGATTGGGAGCTGTCAACAGACGGTTAGCAAGCAGGTACGGCAGAGTGTGCCCACTCATCGTCCCAAATGGTCCTTAAAACGGCACAATAGACTGAAGAATGGTTTCGGCCCGAAACGTTGCCTATTTCATTCGCCCCATAGATGCTGCTGCACCCGCTGAGTTTCTCCAGCATTTTTGTGTACCTAAAAGGACCCACAATACAGAACCGATGTACAAGGAAGTTATGCCCGAATTGTTAACACAATCGCAGGGGGGCTCTTAGCGGATTGGGCCCTGATCCTCTCACGACATTATAAGGAGATGTGTCAGACAATGAAAGGCGGAGAAGAGGCAAACGGGGACTCTCTATGAAGCAGGAAATACAGAATGAAACAGTGGGGAGACGTGAGGCTTCAATGGAGCAGACTAGATCGACGCGGTATTGAACTGAGGTATTTTACCGAAATGCGAAATCCTGAGATAAAAACAAAAATGCATGATTAAATTTTATTCCGCAAATGCCCCTCGGCATGCTGACGATCTCCAGAATGATCTGACTTTAAACACAATTTCCTCCATCCGTCCTTCTTCCTTTCGAAGGTTCTGCTTGACCACTTGGGTGCACGTGCTGGATTAGGACCACATTCAAAACATGCTTCGCATCTGTTGCACAGATTACACAATTAAAACGTTAAAACGAATATGATTCACACAAGGAGAATTAACTAAAGCAAAAATACATAAAACAATACATCTTGCAAAGCGCTGAGATACAATAGACAACTGATGCTCGAATATTGATGCAAAAAATAAAACGATGTAGGGACTCCATTAAGACAATCCGTGGCTCGGCCTTGGCCGACTGCATGAGGTCATTTCGTTCCGAAATAGCTAGCAACCGGTCAGTGGAGACGAGTAAGCGCGAGTTGACAGATTATAAACCATATAACCATATAACCATATAACAATTACAGCACGGAAACAGGCCATCTCGACCCTTCTAGTCCGTGCCGAACACGTATTCTCCCCTAGTCCCATATACCTGCGCTCAGACCATAACCCTCCATTCCTTTCCCGTCCATATAACTATCCAATTTAAAATTATAAATGTTAACATAATTGAACGACTGTTAAGACAATAGGATAATAACAGGATAATTAGTTGTAAATGCCAGCGTTTGCTTTATTACATTCATAACCATTAAATACAAATGCTTATTCAGAATTCCTAAAACACGATTCATTTTTCTCGCAATCAAGTGAGTTAGATTGTGCTGACTATCCAGTGCTTGTTATGACCCATCGCCCCCGTAAGCCAAGAGTCTGAAGAAGGCTCACAACCTGAAACGTCATCCATTCCTTCTCCCTGAGATGCTGCCTGTCTCGCTGAGTTACTCCAGCATTTTGTGTCTCCGACAAAAGCACAAATGGGGGCGCACTGCTTTAACCTACAAAATGCACTTCCGTCACTCGAAAATGCCGACAGGAACGTACGACAAAAAGGCCAACCGGCATCCAGCCGATCATGGCCGACGGGTTACGGCACAATTTCTCTCGACTGGCGTGCTGTCGCTATATCTGAGAGTGCACGTTGTCAAATAGTGTCCTGAATAACGGTCAGTGCAAATGTTAAACAGATTCACCAACTGCGTGCACACTTCCGTTAGAATTAAATACGCGAACATATTCACGACAAGAAGAGATCGATCTGGCAACGATAAACAGATCTGCGAGACCAACGGCAAAATCAGATCTTCACCCATAAGATGAACTCCATGAGACAGAACAGGACCTATGGAAATACACAGATTAACGCGATTATGGTAAGATAACGACAGAGTATCCATTATTCCAAAGAAGGATTATAGTTCATTGCAAAATGAATAGAAAATATCTAATTCTATCAAAAACGCATGAACATACTTGCAAAGTAGAACTATCTTAAACATTCAATGTGAACTGTAATTGAGGATGGTAATTTAATGGGATTGGCCCTTCTGTCACAGGCACAAATGTCCATAAAGGGCCAAATTATATCGTAAACGGTAAATGTTGCTGCGTTTTTGCATTTAAGCATATTATAATTTAAAAGGTGATTATTGCGGCATAACGCGATGAGCACGGATTGGACCTTGTTTTAAAGTACCGATGAAGTAAATAGAGAAACTTTCCGTGTTCATGGGGCCCGCTACAACACCCGGTTTTACAAGTCCTTGTCACTTCAGAGTTTTGTGTACGTCTGGGAAATATGTCGAATGTGATAGATATATGTTATTTACAAGGCCCGGATTGCTATCAATTATGGACAATTATCAAAACCGAACATTATCCATGGCCCACGCATTCCTGCCTCATTGACTCCCACTACTCCTGACATAATCCTGAACTTATTGCCAAGAAAATAGTGACGTGATGTCCACAAGTGCGTAGAATAGTGCAGATCAAACAGGGTTCATACCAGGCCGACTGTCTTCCCACAATACTAGACGTCTCCTTAACATCATCCATTCACCGCGTAGTGAGACCCCGGAGATAGTGGTCTCCCTCGACGCCGAAAAAGCTTTCGACAGGGTCGAGTGGAGGTACCTATATGAGGCGATGGACAGGTTTGGCCTCGGTAACAGTTTTATTCTTTGGGTCAGTCTATTATACTCGTCCCCGGCGGCCTCAGTACAAACAAACGGCACACTGTCGCCCCACTTCCCCCTTCAGAGAGGTACCAGACAGGGTTGCCCGTTATCATCACTCCTGTTTGCTGTCGCGATAGAATCCTTTGCTGCCTGGTTACGCTCAGAGAAGGGCTTTAAAGTTATTACACGGTTCGACACAACTCATAAAGTCTCATTGTATGCGGATGACCTGCTCCCGTACATCTCAACCCAGTCAGCTCTCTCCCTGTGATTACGAATATTTTAGAACGGTTTGGTGCGTATTCTGGTTATAAACTTAACTACCAAAAGAGTGAGCTATTACCGATTAACTCATTGGCTAAGCAGCTCCCTCGCTCTTTAACCTAATTCAAATGGGCAGAGGACGGGTTTCGCTACCTCGGCGTTTTTATCACAACACCCTTATCTGATATGTTCCGCACAAACTTTCTGCCTCTGGTTGAGGAAACCGAAAGAGATTTTGACCGTTGGTCAGTTTTACCGCTATCCCTCGTGGGCCGGATAAATCTGGTCAAGAAGGTCGTTCTACCCAAATTCTTGTATCTTTTCCAGCACGTCCCTATACTTATCACTAAATCTTTTTTTGATAAATTAGAAAGGACAATATCTAAATTTTCATGGGTAGCACACCGGCTAGAACCCGAAAGGCGATACTGCAGTCTCCTAAGAGTGACGGCGGTTTGGCACATTCCTGACTTTAGGCGATACTATTGGGCAACTAACTTGCAAAAACTCCTGTATTGGATGAATGATGATTGTGACCACCTACCGACCTGGGTACACATGAAAAATTCGAGTTCACGTCTCCCGTTGCGGTCTGTCCTATGCTCCCAACTCCCCCTTCCTATAACATCTGTGGGTGCAGGCCCAATTTCGTCCTTCTCGCTCAAGATATGGAGTCAACTCAGGAAACACTTCGGTTTACAAGGCCCTTCCATCTTGACCCCACTGCTTAAAAATCACATATTTAAACCTTCAAGTACAGACCACGCATTCAAAACCTGGCATAGCAACGGTAGCAGTAGTATCAAAAACCAATACAAGGATGGCATCTTTTCGTCCTTTGCGGAGCTCTCGTCCAACTACAGCCTCCCAAACTCCCACCTTTTTCGTTTTTTTCCAGATTAGGGATTTTGTGAGGAAGACGTTCCCCCATTTCCCAAATCGCCCCCCTGAAACCCTGACCGATACCATCTTAGCTCTAGATCCCAACCGGAAGAAATGCATCTCTGTTTTGTATAACTTGTTAGGGTCGGTTATATTGAAACCTCATACCTCATTAAAAGCTGCGTGGGAGGGCGAGCTGAATACGAAACTAACAGACCAGCAATGGGACTCTGCTTTGGATTTGATGCATTCTTCCTCCATATGTGCCCGTCATGGCCTAATCCAATGCGAAGTCCTTCACAAAGTCCACTACACAAATGCAAGATTATTTAGAATTTACCCCGCTGTTAGGGACACCTGCAACAGATGTAATCAATCCCCTGCCAACCATAGCCATATGTTTTGGTCTTGCCCTAAGCTAGCAGCCTTTTGGAGGAGTGCTTTCGACTTGATAAGCAGAGCCTACGGCCAGACTATTCCTCCAAACCCACTGTCAGCCATTTTCGGTTACCCCCCCCCTCCCCCAACGCCAACCTCTCTGTTGCGGTGAAACGGGTCCTAGTTTTTACAACCTTGTTAGCCCGGAGACTGATCTTGCTTAACTGGAGGCTCACCTGTCCCCCGCCACACGCCCGCTGGATTAAGGAGGTGCTTTACAATTTAAAGCTTGAAAAACGTAGTTTCTCTCTCAAAGGCTCTACCAAGACATTCCTAGATACATGGAACCCTTTCTTGGAACTTGTTAACTCTCTCAACTTGACCCCGGACTCGGAAGAGGACTGAGTGCTCCCCACCATTGTACTGCTCTACTGCAGCTGCTCTCCCCTTAACCCCCCCCCCCTCCCCACACTTATTTATTTAATTACTTACTTATTTACTGTTATTAGTGACCCCTTTTTTTATTTTATTTTTTTATTTTTATTTTTTATTTATTTATTTTATTTTTATTTTTTGGTACATTTTGTTTCGTTTATCTTACCATATTTGTGTGTATGTGTATGAATGTGAGTGTTGTTTGTCCCCGTTTGGTTCCGACCTGATTCGGGTGGGTTGAATGTGGGTATGGGTAAGGGCTTTAAGGGTCGCTTACATACTGTTGCACAATTATGCCTTGACTGTCATTGTC
Source organism: Amblyraja radiata (assembly GCF_010909765.2). NCBI lineage: Eukaryota > Metazoa > Chordata > Chondrichthyes > Rajiformes > Rajidae > Amblyraja > Amblyraja radiata. The sequence goes on along the minus strand of NC_045958.1, from coordinate 102,771,825 downwards.
TGTTATCATTGTATGTATGCAAATTGCAAGAGCTTCCAAATCTTCTTCAAGCTGAAGTCGGATAGTAGATTTCTTGGGACCCCGTTGATGTTTTCCTTTACTCATCTAAAGGTCCCGTTAAAACTCCGATTTTCTCGACGCTTTCTGATGACGTCCTCCCGCGACGCCAAGCAGCCCCGGTGAGTGTTTTTAAATCGGTCCCCACTAGTCACTGCATTCTTTCATTCGTCTATTCTATGTGTTCCAAAATCACCGTCTGGATATCTTGGTTCCATTTCTCCTGGCTCTCCTGTCAGAAGCACACTGCCAACCTGATCAAGTTCAGTGCCATTGTTTCCTCGCTGATCTTTTGCACATAGACGTTAGAGAAAGCGTGTAGAAACAGGCCCTTTGGCCCACAGAGGTCGTACCCAGGCCGGGTACTGGTGCTGGGACCCAGTTATTTACAGTATATATTAAGGATTTGGACGAGGTTACTATCGTTATGGTGTCAGATTTGGAAAAGGGGAGGTGCAACGAAACCTGGGTGCACTGGGTCGTACCCAGCGATCACTTCGTACACTTATACTATCCTACACACTAGGACCAATGTCAACTTTACAGAAATCAATTAATCTACCAACCTGTACATCTTTGGAATGCATTGGAATGGAATGGGATGGAATGGAATGGAATGATTTATTGTCACATGTCACTGTCTGTTATCATTGTATGTATGTATGCAAATTGCTGTGAAATTCAAATAAAAAGATTTAAATGAATAGTGCAAATCAAATTAGTCAAGGCTTCGGCGAGGAAGTGAAATCAGTCCGAAGAACGTGGTTGCACCATATTCGCACTCGTTTCAAACACCCAGATTCACAATGCAAACATGAAACGTTTCAAATATTGTGCAGGACACCGTACCGGCAGATTGAGGGGTAGAGTTAACATTTAAATCTATGCCCAGATTTCCCGTTCCGATTTCTAGCTCTTGCTGCCAAATTATTTAAGAACTCCCAAAGCCTCTACAGAGCGTGGCCAATACGCTGAAGATTGAGATTCAGTATATGATTCGCAGCATTTGACAGCAACACCAAAGGCCTCCCTGCACAGAATGATCCAACCCACATCGGAAGTAATTAGTGGCATGTTAGTAGTATGGCGATTAGCCACAAACAGAGCAAAGAGCAAACATATTCAGTCGTAGAGTCATAGAGTCAGAAACGACGGAATCCGGCACAACTTGTCTCTGCAGCCCCATCTAAGCTAGCAACATTTGCCTCGATTTAGGCCATAATCTCTAATGTGTTCCTATCACTGTAGCTGGTCAAATGTATTTTAAATATTTATATTCTACAAGCCCCAACTTCTTAATCTGGCAGCCCATTCCATATAGCGTGAAACGGTTGCCCTCGGGTTCCTATTGGATATTTTCCGTCGCACCGGAAACCCATGCTATCTCGTTCTTGATACGCACCGCTGGAAAAACATACTCGGTCCATTCACCCTATCTACCGCCCTCATGATTGTTAACGCACCTCAGTAACATCGCCCATCTTACGCTCCAGGTAATAGTGTTCTTGTCTGCCCAACTTCTCCATTTATGCCATGAGTGGGTTAACATATTATGAGCGTTTGGCGGCACTGGGCCTGTACTTGTTGGAGTTTAGAAGAATGAGGGGGCACCTTATTGACACGTAGCGAATAGTGAAAGGCTTGGATAGTGTGGATGTGGAGAAGATGTTTCCATTCGTGGGAGTGACTAGGACTGGAGGTTATAGCCTCAGATAAAAGTAGAATTGATTTAGGAAGGAGACAGGAACTAAGCTATTTTCTCAGATGGTTATAAATCCGAGGGATTATTTGCCAACGAAGGCTGTGGAGGCCAAGTGTGAATAATTTTAAGGCAGTGAAAGAGAGCTTCTTGATTATTACACGAGTCAGGGGTTATGAGGAGATGGCAGGAAAATAGGGTTTGGATGGACATAGATCGGGCACGATTGAATGATGGAGTAAACTTGATGGGCCAAATGGCATAATCCAGCTCATATCACTTACGATCTTATGATCCTTCTCCACTTTAACAATCCCACACATCCGTTGTTAGTACACTGGGAGATTACATATCAGGCGCGTGGTTGAAGAAGTTTCTGAATAGCCGGGGAGAGACATTGATCGCTGTGATATCTCATTAGGATAAGATCGATCAATTTTCAAGGTGTACTAAGGTCCATTCGTCCCTTCATGCTCCAAGCTTGAGTAAACCTACCGAATAATGAAAAGCCGAGTTAGAATGGATGTGCCGATACTGATTCCAGTAGATGCAGAGTCGAGATTCAGGGGAGAGGGGGGGAGTATCACCTATTTTATTGTCTCTTCTATAAAAGAAGCAAATTTAAAATAGGGATAAGGAGGACTTTCCTTAGCTAGATGGTGGCGAATGTGTGAACTTCATTCACAGACCCGTGGCGTACAGGTCATTGGTTATTTTTAAAGTGGAGATTTTTCGGCGATTAGTAAGGGCATCAAAGGTTACAGGGAGAAGACAGGAAAATGGGGTTGAAAAGGAAATTTATAGGAAGGCATTACAATCCTTAAATGGTGGCATATGACACAGACTTTACTCCTAATAAATTAGATAGTAGATTTAAAGACTGGACATGTAAAGGCATAACTGCTCTTTGTAACATAATGAAAGAAGGAACACTGTTAAGTTTTGAAATGCTTAAAGAAAAAATCCTGTTAGTAAAACAAGACTTCTATCGATACTTACAGATGCGGAGCTTTGCTAATAATAAAAATGTTCAAAATATAACGGCGTCGAGTATAGGTTTGAAGGGATTATTTAGGAAAGCGTATTTCAAATATTGAGAATAAAATTATTTCATGTATATATAAAGGGTGATTGAATCTTAATCACACTAAACCTTATATATTAAAATGAAATGGGAGAAGGAAGGAGGGATAATCATATCCGAGGAAGAATGGACAGCAATATGGAGGTATCAATGGAAGTGTACCAGCTCACAAAACTGGAGGGAGTTTAGTTGGAAAAGCCAGATACGGTATTTTATTACGCCTTCTGAGAAATCCCCTTATGTGAACTGGAGAAAACGTGGAAATTTGAAGGCAGATCATTACCATGTTCTCTGGGATTGCCCTGTTATTAAAGATTTTTGGAGAGAGTTACATGATGCCTTACAATACATTGTTAGATGTCAAGTGCCCCTGGAGAATAAGACATGTTTTTTTGGACTCATACATGTACATTGGATAAAAAGACAAATACTTACTGAATACATTGATGGTAGCTGGTAAAAAAACGCTCTCACAAAGAAATCGTTATCACAGGGGAGCCCAACTCTGAATGCATGGATGGACATCACAATGGACATTTATAAAATGGAGAAAATAACAGCATATGTTAACTTAAAACTAGATTTATTTGTTTCACGCTGTGAAAACTGTGTTAACTATGTAACGCCTCATATGCCAGACTTTATTTTTTACATTTTTAAAATTATATGGTAAAGAAAGAATCACTCCCTAAGTGTTTGTAGTTTTTACTGTGTTCCTGTTTCTATATTTGTTTTGTACAATTCTTAAAAAGAGGCAATTTAAGAAAAACATAAATGGATGATGTGTACATATAGCATTATCCCTGAAACCCGTTTTATGTAAATGTGTTTGCTGTGGAATGCCAATAAAAGAGTTGTTAAAAAAAGAAAACAGTTCGCAACCGTGATGAGCCACATGTTGCATTGGTCTTTCTAACGCGAGGCCTTGACTACTGGGTAAATATGTTTTACTCCCTTTAGTAATAGGTCTGATGAGAAGTCTCGGGGAGTGCATTGTGCTAGTCGCCATGCGTTTTATTATTAACATAATGTCATAGCGAGGATCGAAGATAGACACAAAAAAGCTTCCAGTAACTCAGCGGGTGAGACAGCGTCGCTGGAGAAAAGGAATAGGTGACGTTTCATGTCGAGTCCCTTCCTCAGACCGGAGTTAGGGAAATGGAAACGAAATATACAGACGGTGATGTAGGGAGATATAGAATAGATGAACGAAAGAACGCAGTGACTAGTGGGGTGCCGCAAGGCTCGGTGCGGGGACCCCTATTATTTACAATACTAAATTAAGATTTGGACGAGGGAATTAAATGTGACATCTCCAAGTTTGCGCATGACACTCAACTGGATGGTAGTTTGAGAAATGGAAACGAAATATCCAGACGGTGATGTTGGGACATATAGAATAGACGAATGAAAGAATGCAGTGACTAGTGGGGTACTGGTGCTGGGACCCAGTTATTTACAATACATATTAAGGATTTGGACGAGGTTACTATCGTTATGGTGTCAGATTTGGAAAAGGGGAGGTGCAACGAAACCTGGGTGTGCTTGTCCATCCGTCATTGAACGTGAGCGTGCATGTACAGCAGGCAGTGATGAAATCTAATGGCATGTTGACGTTCATTGCGAGAGGATGAGTATGGGAGCAAGGAGGTCCTACTGCATTTGTACCTGGTGAGACCGCAACTGGAGTATTGTGTGCAATTTTGGTCTTTTAATTTGATGAATTACATTATTGTTAGTGAGTGAATGTAGCGTAGATTAAATCCGGGTATGGCGGGACTGACATATGATAAAATAATGGATGAACTGGGCTTGTATTTCCTGGAATTTGGAAGGATGGAGGCGATCTTATAGAAACATATAACATTCTTAAAGGATTGGTCAGGCTGCATGCATGTAAAATGTTCCCGATGTTGATGAAGTCCAAAACTAGAGGTCCCAATTTTAGAATAAGGGGAGTCCATTTAGATGAGGAAAAATATTTTCACCCAGTTAGTTGTGATCCTGTGGAATTCTCTGCCACAGAAGGAGTGGAGGCCATTTCACTCGATGTTTTCAAGAGAGAGTTAGATTTTGCTCTAAGAGCAATAGGAATCTAGGTTATGGGTAAAAATCAGGAACGGGGTACTGATTTTAGATGATCTGCAGTCATCATATTGGCTGGCGGTGCTGGCTCGAAGGGCCGAATCGCCTACTCCTGCACCTATTTTTCTATGTTTTTGTGTTTCTAAGATATGCAAAAAAGTTTCATAGGTTTGAACGACTTGTAGACTATGAGACTGAAGAAGATGATTTGGAATAAACTGCGACTTAAGTGGGGGAGAGATGGAAAGAGGGAGTTAGAATGCAGAGGTTACTTGAAGTGAGATAAATCAATTTTCATACTACTGGGTTGTAAGCTGCCTAAGCGAAATATGAGATGCTGTTCCTCCAATTCGTGTATGGCCTCGCTCTGACAATGGAGGAGGCCTAGGAGCCAAACGTTAGTGTGGGAATGGGAAGGGGAATTAAAGTATTTGGCAAGCGGGAGATCGGGCATTTCCAGGCGGACTGTGATAAGGTGTTCAGCGAAACGATCGCAGAGCCTGCGCTTGGAGTCGCCGATATATAGGAGCTAACACCTGGAACAGCGGACACAGTAGATGAGGTTGGAGGAGATGCATTTGAATCTCTGCCTCACCCGAAAAGACTGTCCGGGTCCTTGGACGTAGGAAGTATAGGGACAGTCGTTGTAACTCCCGCGGTTGCAGGGGAAAGTGCCTAGGAAGAGGGGGGGGGGGGGGGGGGGTATTAACGGGAAGGACATGTTAACCAGTGAGTTTCGGAGGAACCGGTCTCTGCGGAAAACGGATAGGGTTGAAGATGGGAAGATATCGCTCCTGGTAGGACCCCATTAGAAGTGGCGGAAATATCGGAGGATCATATGCTTATACGATGGCTGATGGGGTGGAATGTGCGGACTGGGCGATACTGTCCCTGTTGCGACTGGGGAAGGGGAGCAAGAGCAGAGCCGCGGGAAAGTTGTGTCGCGGAATTATTCAACTGGATATACCGGGTGTCCGCTCCAGTATATGTGAACATCGGGTTCTCGGCGTTCACTTTAAAGGGCACTTACGCCGTCATGTGCGGGGATATTATTGTTTTAGCCGAATGTGAGTGACATTTTTAGAAATGTTTTAGAAAGATAGGTGAGATTTTCGTTCAAGGCTCCCCCTTCACCAGAGATCCATAAAGTCATACCCGGGTAGACTTGTTACCTGAAATCATTTTAAACATCATTTGATAGGTTTCACTAACTTTCCAGTTAGCGCGACCGGCCATTGAAGTGCGTGAAGGAGCTGCTCTCTGAACTTCCCCTGGGTGAAGGTATATCAGTGTGTTTGTACACGTGTTCAGCAGCTGCAGCAGAACTACAATTTTTTCAAACTTTGCATATGGGTTTGTCAAACCTCGCATCCAAATTCCATTGACACATCGATAGTAAACAAAATGAGATATAGTTGTGACCCAGAGCAGGATAAAGCTGCTGGAAATTGCAAAGAGTAAAATTATTGACCGTTTCCGGCTTTCCGTCTCCGGGTCTCCACGACTGAGATCGCGGAGCCTCCTGCGGACCCGATTGGCCATTAAAATACGTCTCGCCGTGTGCGCATTAAAGAACAAAATCAAACAGAATGGAATCACTGGGGTCAACAGCGGCTCAGACCAAGAAAATGCGATCCATGCGGGCAGGAAATAGAAGTCCGATGTGATTCGGCAGCCCCACAGTAAACCATTATTCGTGTATAAAGAATCAAATGTGAAAGGCCAGGGAACGTTCTGTAAACAAAAGAAGGTACATAGGGTCACCATAACCACCGCCGCGGTTCTGTCGGTGCAGTATCTGGATCTCAGATTCTGTTTGGAGATGGCCACAAACCTATCAAACGTGAAAGCGACCGTGAACCAAACGGAACAGTCTACGGCCGCGGCGGACAGGAAAAGAATACACCTGCACACAGGAGTGTAGTACAGGATTGTGTTCCGCCAATAAAGAACGGCAATCCGATATAAAATCACTTCGCATACAATCACCGTGAGGTCTGCCGTCGCCATAGCCACCAGATAACGAGTGATGCATTTGGAGCGAGCGCACTTTCCTCGGGACAGGACCACAATCGCCAGTAGATTCACTAGTGGAGTAAGAAAGATGCAATGGTGATTATATGGACAGAAGAACTTCCAGTTGAGGGATGGGTGGGTATATGTTGTTATTTTGCTTACTTTCCTAAAATTGTGAAAAGGATGTGATGGACGAAGATTTCCTTTGGTTTGAATGCGCTCATGAACAAACATTTCACCTAACTGTGAATTAATCAACTGAGAAACGGTTTAAACGGAAGTGTAGTTTGAACAAGACGAAAATCAGTGTTAATCGGGTGCACCTTTCGGATCGGCATTTGCATACCGGGTTTGCAACGTTTGCAGGGGCGGTGTATAATAGAGATTACCGGCACGCGATGCGGTAATCTCACAGTTAAAATAAACGGAATTTAAAGCCATAAAATGGGAGACCAGATGGAGACATAAATAGATGCGAGAAATGCAATCGCCCGAGGTATAAACAGATGCAATCTTTGTCGCTCAGCTTAATTGGCTGTTACTTCACTACAGACAAAATCATCAAGGACACACACCATCCTGGCCACACACTTATCTCACCACTGCCATCAGGAAGAAGGTAAAGGCGCCTGACACGTTCAGGAACAGCTACTTCCCCACCACCATCAGGCTATTAAACGCAACGAATAAGCTATGAACTCTGAACTGCAAAATACTATATTATTATTTGCTATTTGCACTATATTTGTTATTCAGTGAACTTTTCTTTCCACCCCCCCCATTATATAGAATGATTACACATTCACATATTCTGTTGTGCTGCAGCAGGTAAGAATTTCATTGTCCCGTCCGGGGCATTTGACAATAAAACACTCTTGACTCTTGACTCGACTCTTACCAATAATGCAAGAACAATTCTATACCAGTCCCAGTAAACGGCAAACGATTAAATATATTTAAAGAATACAATAACTTCAGGTTATTCCCCAAACCCCGTTCCAAAGTGCTGCCCAGCATTTAGCACATTTTGTCACACTATTTTCCATTTATTTTCATCATTGCCGTTTCCCAATCAAATGCCGTCAAGGCAATCCCACATTCAACCGTCAAGTGACATACCGGGCACTCCAATTGTTGCCAGGATTGGGTAATAATAATATTCAACCGACAAGTGTTGCAGGCGACCCATTTCTCCTTCACAGCGACCTCGGAAACGCAGTACAAAGCTTACAGATGTTATATTGGGAGGTTAAACCACTGGTTTAAAAGGCAATGAAAAGATTAATGAGTTATTGAGATGACCTCCCTGTGGACATTCATTACGGATTTTGCTCCCGTGTGATGTTATACGACAACAATCACGAGGGTAGTCGTTCATTGCACATGCACCAATTCAGCACGCACGGAAAAAAACAACTGTAAAGTAGGTTTACTGACAAAATTTCGAAATTTAAACATCTTGCACGAGGTTGCAGCTGTCGAAAGGTCGGACAAAAATATCAGTCAAAAACGCACGATACGATGAAATCATTGATGTGGAGTGTGCATGAAGGAATTGCAAATGCTGTTTCAAACCGAAGGTAGACACAACATTCTGGAATACCTCAGCGGATCAGGCAGCATCTCCGGAGAGAAGGAGTGGGTGACGTATCGGGTCTAGACATTTTTCAGCTTTTTGTGTCTATCTTTATTTTATTTGGAGACATTGAACTACAGTTCCCATACACTGACCTAATCCCTTTACCCATTTTCAATTTCCTTCCAGGTGTTTCTAGTCGGCCCTAATGAAAAATAAAGTAGAAACGCTCTTCTGAGTGGTCTTATTTACATTATTCAGGGGGCAAGATCAGGAGGAATCATAAGTCCTCCGGTCCTCGATGCAACTACTCTAGAAGAGGTATATGTGTATCTTTCTCTAATGATTTTATACACATATTTTAGATCACCATTCATCCTCCTGCTCTCCATGGAATAGGGACGCAGCCTACTCAACCCCTTCCTAAAGATCACACCCTCTAGTCCTGGAAACATTATCGTAAATCTTTTCTGAACCCTTTCAAATTTGACAAAATCTTTCCTATGATGCCCAGAACTTAACAACATATCATAAATGCGGTCTCGCCAACGTCTTTTTCAACTGCAACATTACCTCCCAACTTCTATATTCAATACTGTGATTGATGAAAGGCTAAAGTGCCAAAAGCCTTTCTGAGCAACTTGTACTGACAGATTTTCATATCGTTCAAGGAATCTTTCCTCTAGTCACTATGATTGAAGACAGGGATTCAGGGGATAATCCAAACGCATTGATGAGCTCTCCACGAGACATTTAATGCCGTCGAAAGATAAATCTCCCAAACACAGCCCATTAATTAATAGTTTATTTATTGCAGTAGTAAAAACAGTAAGATATTCATACAAACTACTTCTTGTTCAAGTACATTTTGATCTTACTTGTAGTCAAATTCGTGCATGGTGGAACTCGTGCATGGTTCAAAGTTGTGACCTCTCCCCGTGCTTCTTAAAACTAAACTTAACTATAATTACTATAACGTTTGTGCGAGAATCCCAGCCACATACACCGCTCCAACCGCGTAAAAATCCCACACCACACAGGCAGACAAAAGTTAAAGGTAACTGTTTCTTTAAAAAATATATATATTTATTAGAAGTGATGAATAATAATATAAGACATGAATAACATATTACATTTCATGTGCAACTTCTTATTTTTAATTTAATAGTAGAAAGAAAAAAGGTAAGAAAAGCAAAATATATAGAGAGGGGGAGTATTATATAGCTCGAAAAAGAAAAGCAGAGTTTGATGTGAACTAAGCAAAAATAAAAAAGAATAGGAGAGAGAAAAGAAAGAAGAAGAAAAAATACAAAGAAATTGAAAGGGATATGCCTCCTTCATATCTTTACCCACCTCTCACCCGGTTCTGAAATACTTTATTTCTAAGGTTGTGTTGCACGACATGCTTGTAATAGGTCGATAAATGGAGAGCAAATCTTTAAGAATCGGTCTGATTTGCCTGATAGGACGAATCTCATATCTTCAAGGCGTAACATTTCCCACATGTTTGAGATCCACATTTTGAGCGTCGGTGTGGGTGCATTTTTCCAGAATTTAAGTATAAGTTTTTTTGCCCTTATTAAGCCATAATTAAGTAGACATTTTTGAAACGGGGTCAGCTTACATCCGTCTTCCGTTGATCCAAAGATAATCAGTTCTATACTGGGGTTCAATTTCATTTTAAATACTTTTGTGAAAATTCCAAAGATTTCCTTCCAAAATTCATGAAGTTTTATGCAAGAGATAAAAGAGTGTACTATAGTAGCGTTTTGAGATAGGCATGTATCACAGATGGGAGAAACATTTCGAAAAAAATTATTCAGTTTGGTTTTCGAGTAATATAATATATGTAAAATTTTAAATTGAATTAAGTTGTGTCTTACATTAATCGAGCATTTATGTACATATAGCAAGTGTTTTTCCTATTTGCTATTCGGAATTTTTATAGATAATTCTTGTTCCCAGTCTCTCCTAATTGCTTCTGTCGATGGTATTTCTGTATTTAAAATAATGTTATACAAACATGATATTAAATTACTTGATTCCGCATTTCTGTTCATTCCTTAGTCTAATAGATCTGCGGTTAGAGTTTGATATTCTTGTATGTGTTTTTTCAGGTAATCTCGGATTTGAAGGTATTTGAAATATTGATTACTTTTCAGGTTATATTTTAGTTGTAGTTGTTGAAATGATAAAAGGTTTCCCATTTCATACATGTCTCCAAGCGTTTTGATTCCTATTCTTTCCCAATGAATACACCTTTTATCAATAATATATAGTTTAAATGACGGATTATTAACTATTGCAGCGAGGAGCGATATATTTCTTAGTTTGAGAGTTAATTTTATTTGTTTCCAAATTCAAAGTTTTCAAAGTAAACTTTATTGTCAATTCAAATAATGCAACAAGTAGTTACACAGATGATTGAAATTGCGTTTTCCCATACTCCAAATGTGCAAGTAATATTTATAACACAGACAGACTATATACCAATAAAGATAGACAATGGACATATACATTATATAAAATATTCACAGTGTGCCAGAGTGTAGTAAAATTTTGAGGTATGTTATTAAGGTGCAATAATAAAATGTGCAATATAGAAAAGTGCAAATAGCATACTGCAGACATTGAGTTAAAGTTATTTTGACAGTCAGTTGGTCTTTGTTTGTGTAATGTTCATGGCATTTTCTTGAGTGTGTTGAGTAGTCTGATGGCCTGAGGGAAAAAGCTGTTTTTGAATCTGGTGGTTTTGCTCCGCATGCTGCGGTAGCGCTTGCCGGATGGTAGGAGGGTGAACAGTTTGTGTGCTGGGTGGGTGGTGTCTTTGATGATATTGGTTGCTCTCTTGCGACAGCGAGATGGGTATAAGTCCTGGATTGCTGGTTGGGGTGATATGGTGATCTTCTCCGCTGTCCTCACCACTCTCTGTAGGGCCTTCTGGTCAGCAGCAGAGCAACTGCCATACCAGACTGAGAGACTGCTGGTAAGAATGCTCTCAATGGCACCCCTATAAAAAGTGGTGAGGGCAGAAGAGGGGAGGTCGGCTCTCCTCATCCGTCGAAGGAAGTGGAGGCGTTGCTGTGCTTTCTTGACTAGGGAGATGGTGTTGGTGGGCCATGTCTGATCATCTGTGATGTGCACTCCCAGGAACTTGGTGCTTTTCACAGACTCCACTGTACTGCCATTGATGGCGAGTGGGGTGTGTGCTGTCTGTTTCTTCCTGAAGTCCACAGTTATTTATTTTGTTTTGTTGACATTGAGTTGAAGGTTATTGATGTCACACCAGTTGATGAGTTGTTGTACCTCCTCTCTGTAGGCTGAGTCGTCATCGTGGCTGATGAGACCCACCACTGTTGTGTCATCTGCGAACTTGATGATGTGGTTCGAATTATGTTTGGCACAACAGTCATGTGTCATCAGCGTGAACAACAGAGGGCTCAGCACACATCCCTGTAGGACCGCGGTGTTCATGATGGTGGTCGCTGATGAGTTTTTGCCAACTCTTACTGTTCGTATTGTACTATGAATAATTGGATTCTTCTTGTATATTGTATTGTTCAGTTTTATTGGGGAGAAAAGGATCGCTCCTATATTAAAACGGGAGCAATCCTCTTTCTCCATTATTGTCGAGTCTACTTGTTGAGCAGAGTTGTCCAACCAATGGATTACATTTTTAATATTCACTGCCCAATAATAGTACAAACAATTGGGGAGTGTCAGTCCGCCGAATTCTTTGGGATTACATAAGTGTTTTCTTTGAATTCTATGTGATTTATCGTCCCATATGAAATTTGTAATATCGGAGTCAAGTTTTTTAAAGATTTTTTTAGGTAAGTGTATTGGTTTTGATTGAAATAAATACAAAATTAGTGGTAGAAAAATCAATTTTATAGCATTTATTCTGCCTATTAAAGACATCGGAAGTGTTTTCCAAAATTTAATCAGTGCATTTAATTTAGTTAGTAAAGGCATATAATTTGCATTAAATAAAGATTTATATTTTCTGGTAATTTGAATACCCAAATATTTAAAATTTTCTGTTGCAATTCTAAAAGGGAATTTTAAAGGGTGTGTCGGCTCTTGACGTTTTATCGTTATGATTTCACTTTTATTCCAATTTATTCTATATCCTGAAAAGGAACCAAATTCCTCTATTACATTTAATATGTTTGATATGCTGATTTGCGATTTTGTTACGTATAATAATACGTCGTCTGCATATAATGAAATGTTATTGTTTAAATGTTTGGTATTATAGCCATGGATATTCGGATGTGTTCTTATTCTTTCTGCTCGGGGCTCTATCACAAGAGCAAATAGCAGGGGCGATAATGCGCATCCCTGCCTATTGCCCCTGGATAGTTGAAATTTCGAAGATAGTATGTTATTGGTCAGTATTCTAGCAGTCGGCTTGTCATATAATAATTTTACCCATGAGATAAAATGTTCTCCCATTTGAAATGTTTGCAATACTTTAAAAAGGTATCGCCATTCTACTTGGTCAAATGCTTTTTCTGCGTCCAATGAAATAATTGATAAGTCTTCTTCAATTTTAGGTGAGTGCATTATATTAAACAAACGTCTCAAATTGTTGAATGAGTATCTCTTCGGTATAAACCCCGTTTGATCCGGATTTATTAATTTACTAACATATTTACCCAATCTTCTCGCGAGGGTCTTCGCTAATATTTTCTGATCTGTATTTAACAGTGCTATGGCTCTATATGAACCAGGTTCTTCGAGATCTTTATCTTTTTCAGGTATAAGTGTAATAGTTGATTCGCCTCGTGTTTCTGGTAATGTCTGTTCTTTGAAAGCGTGTGTGTATAATTTTTGTAAGCGTGGTGAGATTATCTCGTAAAATCTTTTATAAAATTCATTACTAAAGCCATCCGGTCCTGGCGTTTTAGCGTTCTTCAACGAGTTTATTGTTTGTTCTATTTCTTTAACTGAGACTTGAGCTCCTAATTCCTCTTGTTCCAACAGATAAAGTTTTGGGAGATTACAATTATCTAAAACAAATATGATTTTAGTATTATCTGTTGAAGTTTTAGATGTATATAAATGTTGATAGAATTGAGCAAATCTTTTATTAATGTATTTAGGTAATGTTAACAATTCGCCATTATCTGACTTAATTTTGGTAATCGTATTTTGCTTTTCCCGTTTTTTCAGTTGATGTGCCAGAAGTTTATGTGGTTTATCACCGATTTCAAAATGTTCCTGTTTTGTTATTTAATAGTTTTATTACTCTTGCAGTTAGAATTTTGTTTAGTTTAAATTTTAATATTATTATCTTATTATGTTTGTCTATGGTTGGGTCTTTAGCATTATCTATATCTAATTGTTTAGTTTGTTCTTCCAGTTGCATTTGTTCAGTAGTATTCTTTTTATTTTGAAAGCCTTGATATGAGATTATAACTCCTCTGATAAATGCCTTAAAGGTTTCCCATAATAAAGGCGGTGAAATACGTGGAGTATCGTCAGTCTAAAAAAATCCACCTGTTGCTTTAAATATGTACAACCTTGTGGGTTATTTAGAATTTGGGGGTTAAACCTCCAGAACGATTTTTTATTAGACATTCCTTCTACCTTTAGGAAGAAAGTTGGCGGGGAGTGATCAGAAATGATGCTATTATGATACTTCGGATTAATTGTGTACCGAATGAATTTCGTATCCACTAAAAAAATAGTATATACGCGAATAGGTTTTATGTATCGTTGAGTAAAAAGAGTATTCACTTCCAACTGGATTAGCAATCCTCCATACATCTGTTATGTTTGTGTCTTTTGTATGTGTATTTAGGAGTTCACTAGTTTTAGATTTTATGTTAATCCTCTTTTGTTTTACAAATTTATCCAGATATGGATCTAAAACGCAATTGAAATCTTAGAAGGACATTGATGTCACACGATCCCAATTTTCGACTACACTGATTATTCCTGGGCAATGGATATAAAGATCGCTTTTAGGATGCTTTCCGGCATTGAAAGTCATGCTTGTCCCCGCACCATTTTTATAGTAAGCACGACAGTCATACACAGTGATCCAGCCCTCAGTCTTCGCGGTACAAGAAAAGTCCTCACCCCATTTTGCCCGGAAAGCAATAGGAAACGCTGTCCAATTATTCCAGTGGTTCAGAAGAACAAATAATATTCCGTGTTCCCCAAACGCCTAGTGGATGATTTTGTTCCCATTGAGGAACGGAGCTCTCAATGGTTTAATACAATGGTTTAGATACGGTTGATATCAGGAACGTCGGAACCAAACGGCAAAGCTAAATGACATAGAAAGAGATAATTACAATGAAATTGAACTTGATAGCAAGGTTACTAATAAAAACAATCCTTTAATTCTGATGGCCGATCCCGATCAAATAGCGTTTAAATCTACCACGTTACATGCGCCCATCCATTCCAATGTGCATATCCAAACCCCATGCGGTCCAGTTATCTGCAGCTTGACATTGATATTTGGCGCTGTCACCAACTCTCATGTCCCGAATTTCCAACGTAAAGGACATGTCCGCTATATTGATCGACACGACACACGGTCCCCCCACGATGACCCGCTGCAGCTCTTCCACGGGCTGGGTCTGTTACAACACGGGCCCAGAGTTAAAACGGTATGAATTTATCGAACAAATCCGAAAGCGGCAGGAGATCGTAAAGGACTGACACTCTTCCCGGTCACCCCTGTCGGACTCTGGGTCACCGAATACCTGAAGGAGCCCGGCGATTATACACTAGGAGAGATGAATGGGCCACAGAGGCGAACAACTGAACTCGGATGGCGATTCAAGTTCATTTCAAAAATAGTCTCGGAAAAATGTACGCTAAACCGCAACAGTTTGGAAGTGTTTGAGCCGTACTCAGCGCATAAGCAGATACACAGGGTATAAACCAAAAGGATCCCCATCGCTCTGTCACTGGAGTAGGGTGGGGAGGAGATTATTTTGTGTCGCGGGGATCACGATATCGGGACAGCTCCAGTCGTCTGCTTGTTGGATCAGGTGGCGAACACCGCTCTTTGCACAGGGCGGTATCTTGGAGATTATTGAAAGATTTCAGTCTGGCCCATATTTCACTTTTCTACTCTAGCTAAGCGTGTTTTCTTGTCTTCAGGGACGTGCGGTCAATGGAGGCAGGGGAGGCAGAGCCTCACCTGTCATACTCCGAATGAAAATAGCTGTTAAAAAAGTAAAGAAAAATAATAATAAAATTAAATAAATATGTAGATTTTTCCACTGATCTGTGTTATAAATGTCATTTGGTGGCGGACAGAATGGGACGGCTGCGGGTTATAACGTGCCATCGTTCCTCTCTCCCTTCTCTCTCGCTCTCCCCATTCTCCTTCTCTCTCTCCATTCGCTCGCTCTCCTCATTCTCTCTCTCTCTCCTTTTCCCTCTCTCCCCATTCTCTCTCTCTCTCCTTTCTATCTCTCCTTTCTATCTCTCTCCCTTCTCTCTCTCCTCCATACTCTCTCTCTCTCATTTTCTCCCGCTCTCCTTCTCTCTCTCTCCCCGCTCTCTCTCCTTTCTCTCTCTTTCTCTCTCTCTCTCCTTTCTCTCTCTTTCTCTCTCTCTCTCCCTTCTCTCTCTCTCCCCTCCCTTCTCTCTCTCTCTCCCTTCCTTCTCTCTCTCTCTCTCCCTCCTAGGCTGTGGGCCGAGCATCAAAAATGTGTCTAGAAATCGTGACACAAGTCACCGAAACTACATGATATTTTCCACAGATTTAGATGAAATATAATTGAGAAGAATGTCATAACTCGTCATTGCCAAACGTTGCACATTAAACTAATTAGAAAATGAGATCGGGAAAATAAGCGCCATCTAGTGGCCAAGGCCCGTATTACATCATGGCAGCATATTTCCGTGTTGCAGTCCATTTAAACTATATATTATTATACCAATATATATATATCTATATTGCTAAAAGTCTGTTCTTGACCGCTTTTGGCCATCTGTGCTGCGATTTCCGAGAGAATGCCGCCACCTACGGCCGTCATTTTTGGCCACCTTGCTCAGAGCCCCCCTCCGCCGTATGTGTGCCGAGGTCTTTTCCCGTCTATGAAAAATGACAGGGATATTAATAATTTTACACAATTCCGCATTCTCTCTGCTGCCCCTGCTGGCGGCAGGGGGGAGCGACTATAACACCAGGAAGTGGTGTGACTCAAGCTGGAGGAAGGCAGAGGGTCATGTTTTTCTGAGCGGTGAATAACACTGAACACATGTCTACTCAAATGTAAGTGTCCTTAGTGGTTCTAAAACGCTTGCAGAATGTGTCTATTGGTTCTAAAATGTTTGCAAAAAGTGTCTCTTTTGGTTCTACAATGCTTGCAGAATGTGTCTTTTTTGGTTCTAAAATGTTTTTTTAGGTTCTCCCCCTCCCTTTCCTCTCCCCCCTTTCCTCTCCCCCCCTCCTCTCCCCCCTCTCCTCTCCCCCCTCTCCTCTCCACCCTCTACTCTTCCCCCTCTCCTCTTCCCCCTCTCCTCTCCCCCCTCTTGCCTCTTCCCCCCTCTCCTCTCCCCCCTCTCCGCTCACCCCTCTCCGCTCCCCCCATCTCCTCTCCCCCTCTCCTCTCCCCCCCTCTCCTCTCCCCCCTCTCCTCTCCCCCCCCCTCTCTCCCCCCCTCTCTCCCCCTCTCCTCTTTCCCCTCTCCTCTCCCCCTATCCCCCCCTCTCCGCCCCTCTCCTCTCCCCCCTCTCCACTCCCCCCCTCTCCTCTCCCCCCTCTGACCCCCCCCTCTCCTCTGCCCCCTCTCCTCTCCCGCCCTCCTCTCCCCCTCTCCTCTCCCCCTCTCCTCTCCCCTCTCCCCCTCTCTTCCCTCCTCTTACCCCCTCTCCCCCCCTCTCCTCCCCCATCCTCCCCCTCTCATCTCCCCCCCTCTCCACTCCCCCCTCTCCTCTCTCCCCCCTCTCCTCTCCCCCCCCTCTCCTCTCCCCCCTCTCCTCTAACCCCCTCTCCTCCCCCCCCCTCTCTCCCCCCTCGCCTCCCCCCTCTCCTCTCTCCCCCCTCTCCTCTCCCACCTCCTCTCCTCTCCTCCCCCTCTCCTCTCCCCCCTCCCCCCCTCAATCAGTGTCTGCAAGCTGGAGGAAGGCAGAGGGTCATGTTTCTCTGAGCTGTGAATAGCACTGAACACATGTCTACTCAAATGTAAGTGACCTTAGTGGTTCTAAAACGCTTGCAGGATGTGTCTATTGGTTCTAAAATGTTTGCAAAAAGTGTTTATTGGTTCTAAAATGTTTGCAAAAAGTGTCTCTTTTGGTTCTACAATGCTTGCAGAATGTGTCTTTTTTGGTTCTAAAATGTTTATTGGGTTCTCCCCCCTTTCCTCTCCCCCCCCTTTCCTCCCCCTCTCTCCTCACCCTCCTCTCCTCTCCCCCATCTCCTCTTCCCCCTCTCCTCTTCCCCCTCTCCTCTTCCCCCCTCTCCGCTCCCCCCCTCTCCTCTCCTCCCCTCTCCTCTGCCCCCTCTCCTCTCGCCCCCTCTCCTCTCCCCCTCTCCTTTCCCCCCTCTCTCCCCCCCTCTCTCCCCCTCTCCTCTTCCCCCTTCCTCTATCCCCCCTCTCCTCTATCTCCCCTCTCCTCTCCCCCTCTCTTCCCTCCCCTCTCCTCTCCTCTCCCCCCCCCTCTCCGCTCTCCTGCCTCTCCTCTCCCCCCCCTCTCCTCTCCCCCCCTCTCCTCTCCTCCCCCTCTCCTCTCCCCCCCCTCCCCCCCTCAATCAGTGTCTGCAAGCTGGAGGAAGGCAGAGGGTCATGTTTCTCTGAGCTGTGAATAGCACTGAACACATGTCTACTCAAATGTAAGTGTCCTTAGTGGTTCTAAAACGCTTGCAGGATGTGTCTATTTGTTCTAAAATGTTTGCAAAAAGTGTTTATTGGTTCTAAAATGTTTGCAAAAAGTGTCTCTTTTGGTTCTACAATGCTTGCAGAATGTGTCTTTTTTGGTTCTAAAATGTTTATTGGGTTCTCCCCCCTTTCCTCTCCCCCCCCTTTCCTCCCCCCTCTCTCCTCACCCTCCTCTCCTCTCCCCCATCTCCTCTTCCCCCTCTCCTCTTCCCCCTCTCCTCTTCCCCCCTCTCCGCTCCCCCCCTCTCCTCTCCTCCCCTCTCCTGTGCCCCCTCTCCTCTCCCCCCCTCTCCTCTCCCCCTCTCCTTTCCCCCCTCTCTCCCCCCCTCTCTCCCCCTCTCCCCTTCCCCCTTCCTCTATCCCCCCTCTCCTCTATCTCCCCTCTCCTCTCCCCCTCTCCTCCCTCCCCTCTCCTCTCCTCTCCCCCCCCTCTCCGCTCCCATGCCTTTCGTCTCCCCCCCTCGCCTCTCCCCCCCCCTCCCCCCCTCCCCCTCTCCTCTCCCCCCCTCCCCCCCTCAATCAGTGTCTGCAAGCTGGAGGATGGCAGAGGGTCATGTTTCTCTGAGCTGTGAATAACACTGAACACATGTCTACTCAAATGTAAGTGTCCTTAGTGGTTCTAAAACGCTTGCAGAATGTGTCTATTGGTTCTAAAATGTTTGCAAAAAGTGTTTATTGGTTCTAAAATGTTTGCAAAAAGTGTCTCTTTTGGTTCTACAATGCTTGCAGAATGTGTCCTTTTTGGTTCTAAAATGTTTATTAGGTTCACCCCCCCCCCTTTCCCCCCCCTTTCCTCCCCCCCTCTCCTCACCCCCCTCTACTCTCCTCCCCTCTCCTCTGCCCCCCTCTCCTCACCCCCCTCTCCTCTTCCCCCCCTCTCCTCACCCCCCCTCTCCGCAACCCCCCTCTCCTCTCCTCCCCTCTCCTCTGCCCCCTTCTCCTCTCCCCCCCTCACCTCCCCTCTCTCCTCTCCCCCCCCTCTCCCCCTCTCATCTTCCCCCTTTCCTCTATCCCCTCTCCTCTCCCCACCCTCTCCTCCCTCCCCTCTCCTCTCCCCCCTCTCCGCTACCACGCCTCTCCTCTCCCCCCCCTCTCCTCCCCCCCTCTCCTCCCCCCCTCTCCTCTCCCCCCCCTCTCCTCTCCCCCCTCTCCTCTCCCCCTCTCTTCTCCCCCCTCTCCTCTCTCTCCCCCTTTCCTCTCCCCCCTTTCCTCTATCCCCCGCTCCTCTCCCCACCTCTCTCCTACCCTTATCCTCTTACCCCTCTCCTCTTCCTCCCTCTCCTCTTCCCCCCTCTCTGCTACCCCCCCCCCCCCCC